>NC_041048.1:24116162-24420162 GCF_900634775.1 Gouania willdenowi | reverse complement strand
ACACTTTTTTCTTTACACCTTTTTCTCCATACAATTCACATTCATACATGTGTATGCACATGTTTGTAATACTCCTAGACTGAACATCTTTTTTTCCTCCATTACAGACATTTAAACGGCCATTCACACTCACATACACCCATTTCCAGTCAGTTGTAGTTCCTTAGTGAAGCCTGTGGCCCAATAGATGTCAACTTGATACATTTCCCTGTGTAAACATCTTAAGGCACCCAGAATGCACCAGGAACTTCACAAATTGTTTGGTGCAGAAAACGGCAGGGCATCCTTCACGTAACCCAACCCTCCATCACCCTGTGGTCATTAACTACTAAATACACAATCCACGAACACTGAGGTGTTTCCTTTCACCACCATCTATTTTCCCCCTCATCCTTCAACGCAGTATTCAAGCCTGAGAACACAGACCAGCTTAGAGTGAAAGAGAAGGAAATAAGACAAGAGTGGAAATCTGTTATACAGAGTATGACACAAGATCCTTTGTGGAAAACACAAGGAGTACTTAGATTTAAGAAAAGAAATTCTACACCATTAGACCTAAAATAAATACATTATTTTTCCCCACATTTTTTTTTTTTAAATACTTATTTTCTCTGGCGCTCAAAAACATGTTTTATTCTAAAGAGAGAGTCTTGCAAAAAGGAGGGGAAAAAATATTCTGCAAATACTGCACATGCAAACCACAAGTTCAGTGGCATCAAATTTCAAAGGAACAAGTAGAGAGAGGAAACATAAAGGAAAAGATCAGGGTAAAATAAAAAGTTAGATATTCTTGGTTTTCAGGCAACAGTGACACCAGTGAAATAAAAAGATCAGGAAGACAAATGAATGAAGCATATGTGGCAGAAAAAAAGAGAAAAGGAGACAGAAGGCTGCAAAAACAGAAACATAAAGGTGATGCCAATAAATAAATGCCGGTTGGACTCCATCTCCCGGTGTGATAGCGTGGTGTCGATACTGATCAATGACGATGTTTGTGTGATGCTCTCAGCTTCAGGTCGGAGCTCTATGCTGATCAAAGTCGGCTATAAGCCGCTTGATGTAGGCCAGCTTGTTGTGCAGATACTCGCAGCGCAGCTTCTCCTCGTGGTAGTTTGGGTTGAGCTGCATCCGGGGGAAAAATGTCAGTTTTAGCAGCAAAGATTACAGTACAGCACCCAACATTTCATATTCATATCACATTTTTAACTGTAAGGTGTTTAGGCAGACAGCATGTCCTCCCTTTGACTTGATATTCATAAATAGCTGCCAGACTGAGATCTGACTAAGGATGCTACTAGCAACTATTTTGGTTTTTAAGTTGACCAATTACTATTATGGAAACTAGGCAAGTATCTCGATTTTCTTTTTGTTTTGAAAATGGAAGCTTTTCAGCTAATCCTTGTTTCGAGCTGAAACACGCTCATTTACCTGTAACTGTAATCAGCTTTTAAGGAAAATTTTTAGCAGTTTGTTTATGCGAGCATGTAGTATATCGTCTTAAGAACAGAGTCTCATCAGCACTAGCATTTTATTTGTTCAGAACTCAATAAAAGAACCTGCGGTGAGGCCTCCTTACATCACTATGGCAAACGTTTGTGGAACAGCCCCAAGGCTACAGATCAGGTGTGTGAAACTCTAAACCAAATTTGAGGGACAATATTGATCACAAGCCAAATCCCTATAGAGTTCATGAGGTAAACCACTATCCAGTTCACCAAATAGTTACGCTCAGGGCTTTTAATTAAAAATTAACGTTGGCGGGTAACATTGTAGCATTACTAGCCATTTTGCCTGGTGAAAAACGAAACAAATACCACTGTGTCTGTTTGAATCAGCAGGCTGCAGAAACGATGCAATAACTCATTGTTGCCAGATTGGGCTGTTTTCTGCCAAGAAAATAGAGGGGTTTTGTGTGTGTTTAGACTTTAAAAGGTAATGTATATCTGGCAACACTGCTTGTTGTACTAATCCTACATTTGATATGAACACTATGTTGTGACGTGTCACACAACAATTGGCTACGTGCTTATTTTAGCGTGATTGTTATTGTTTGGTGTCGGAGCGGCACAAAAAACAAACAATAGGAGCTGAAATTAAGTTGTAAAATGAGTTAGGAAAAAACAAAACATCGGGTGCTGTAAAACCTGAAGTGCAAAAAACTAAGGCTGCTGCCGACACAGAGGAAAACGAAGATGAAAGAGGATCTGAAAAGAAGAAGAAATTGAGGAGTTTTAATACTAAATGGATGTCGCGTCGTGAGTGGCTGGTATTCCACCATTAAAATGTTCACTATACAGTTTGTGGGGAGTGGGATTTGTTTACATTTGTTAGTGAAACATTTTCTCTCTACAGTGCATGTAATTCTTAGTACTGATTACTTCTATTCTTTATAACTTCAGTGTTCCAGGGATTCAATTTTCATCTGAGTTAGTTAAGTTAGTTTGTTTATTAAGTTATGAGAATATACTGTATAAAAAGTTCACTTCTCCAAAACACCCAAAGTTCCATATTGCACCTTTTAGGCATCGTTATAACATTGTTTTTAAATTAAAGGTTTATATTTTTAACCAATTCCTGCACTCAACTAAAGCAAACTATTGAAAGAAACATGAATGCTTAAATCTTTTCTGTGGCACTTGATGTAGCTTATTTTCACTGGAAAAAAAATTGGCTGGTGGAAAATCTGGTTGGCTGGTAACTTTAAGAATCTAATAGCCATGCTGGCTGGTGATCTAACAAGTTAAGTTAAAGTCCTGGTTGCACTACACTGGTGAATATTCAAAGTGCAGTACAACATTTGACTGAATAGATTGATTCTGTCAGCAGGTAGCAGTGTTGGCTTTGCTAGATTGAGTATTAATGTCCTGCTAAAACAACAGTAATAAAGAGCAGTGTTGAGTCATAGGCTGCCAATAACATGAGTCACTAATTTAAGTTACTAAGTAGCAACATGAAATCCTTAGAACTAAAGTACCACAGAGTAAAAACAAATACTTCCCAGGGTGAGGAAGAAGTGCATAAACTCCGGAAAACAATCACCAGGAATAAATAGTTGCTCCCTGGTAAAGATAGTAGCTCTAAAAGGAAAAAATTATAAACTGGTGATATTACAGCCTGTACATGCAGTACGGGGACGCATTAACTCTGCCTCCAGGTCCTAGTGCCTCCCGTCTGGTGAAGCCTGTTCTGTTTACTGAGGTCCGTATGTGTTTAATAAGTCTGTGTGTCCGTGTGAAAGTCTGCATGTTTATGCTTCCATCCATCCACTCCTTTCAGTAGATCCATGTCTTTTAAGGCTCTTATTAAATAGTGTCGGCTCTAGTCTGAGCTGCCGCCATCTAGGATTATGTCGAAACCAGTGCGTCATTGCCGCAAGTCGCACAAGCGCAGAATGACCCGAATTAACTTAAAGCAGAATTAAGCAAGTTAAGTGTTTACAAGAAAGAGGAATTATCTAATTTGGAATTAAAATCGGAATAAACTAGCTACTTATTTCGAAATGAAATTAGCATTAGGAATTAAGTGTTTACATGGTCAGTTTAAAGAGGAATTAACTTTTATTCAGCTTTAAAGAGGAATTAAATCTCCCATGTAAACGTGGCCATTCTTACTCTCCCACACCTGAGACTCTTCTCCAGAGACCGTCGGGTGACAGGGGGCGTGGCCTACCTGGGAGAACTCTCAGTCATGCAGGCAAATGCTTTGATGCTTTCCTTATGAGAGAACTCGTAGGGATGCATCAAAACATATCACCTCTGAGGAAAACTGGCAGTTGACAGTCGAAACATGTCGGGAGAGAAAACCTTAAAAAAATACACTTACTTCTTTCATCTTTTTGTACTCTTTTACGATATCCTCTTGCACCTTCTATAAAACATAAAGAAAAATGTTAATGAAGTGATTTGGAAGTTTGGAATCACATTAATATTTATAGTTAAACATATTTATACCACTAAATAACTGAAACTGCTGATAAGTCCTTAACACACTTCACCTATTTTGAACCGTGTTTGTTGGGTGGATTGCAGGAGATGTGATGATTCATTAATATTTTTTGACTTTCAGAGTTTAGAAGATAGAGTTATTCCTTTCACTAATCAGAAAACATGACATTGCATTAAACAAGCAGCAACCTTCACAGTGCTTTGAGGAACCAACCCCAAATGTTCAACTAAGATCATAAACATAAACCATTTAATTGTAATAAACATCAAATCCATTATTTGCATTCAATCCATTCCTCTGGGCAGCCACAGTGTATCCCCCAGGGAGCATTTAGGGTTAAGTGCCTTGCTCAAGGGACCTCAATGAACCAGTGACTTTCCAGTTACAAGTTTGCTTCTTTAATCATTAAGCCACCACTTCCATGGCTGCCAAAAATGTGGCATTTGCTTATTGAGAAAAAGATGAAACACTCAGTCAGTGTGCTTTTATCTGACCTGGAACTCTTTAGTGCGGGGGGCCAACTTTTGGCACTGTGCATCTAACTGGGTGAAGCGACGGGTGATGCTTTCCACTCGAGCGTGCAGCAGGCGGTACTCATCATATTCAGCATTGAAATCGTTCTTATAGGTCTGACGCTGGTCAGTGGAAACCAGTGCGGTGTACTTTCTGTCAACACAATAGAGGATTTTCAAAACAATAAGAAAAAATTAGAATGATAAAATATAGTTAAAGTTACTTACACTACATAATCAGGAATCTCAGGTTTGGGGGTGATTTCAGTGGACTGGACAGGTTTCTCTTTAATTGCAGACTCTGAGGAGGAAGATTAAAGTGGGAGTAAGAGCATGGACACTGCATCAATAAGACATGAAGAGACCCTTCTTCATGGCTATCAACAATAGATTACCGTACATAAAGGCTTCCAACCAGGTGAGTTTTATCACTCTTAAAGGGCCCATATTACGCTAAATTGACTTTTCTGAGCTTTAAACATCATAAAAGTGCTATATGGGCTTCATACACGCCTAAAGTATTTTTTTTTATTGATTCCCTCAATCGTTAGCTAAAAGGTGATTTGCTCCTTTCTTACTGCAGGGTGAGCCCAAACAACTCGCTCCATTTTAATCACGCGTTCCCACGTTGATGACAAATTTGACGCAGTACTGAGTTGGAGAAGCCCCGCCTTCAGGAAGCTCTCTGTTGTGATTGACATGTAGACACGCCCACAAAGGTGGGCGTGTCAATTTAACCTTTCAACTTAAAACATATCAAATGAACGGCATCTATAAGAAATGCCTAAATATATAATCCTAACTATTGAAATAGTGAACTGTTTGCTTCTCCTACAGTCAATATTAGATTCCTATTAAATGGACAGTTCAAATTAATATGAATTATGGTAATCAATATTAATGTCAACTTCCCCAGTATAACACACCATAAAGCACTGATGTGCCGATTTAATGCTGAACTTGAGAAAGGCAACTAACAAATCAAAGTAGGGTCACTTAAAATATTGAGTGGTCTTTATTTGAAGTTAACAATATGGGAGCCAATTAGTTGTGTATTTTAATAAATGTCCAACACAGAGCACAGTACAATACTTCCAAAAACATACTCAAGTTAAAGTACAAGTACACAAAAAATCTGATCAATTAGAGTACAGCAAGTAAAGGAAATTTGTTACTTTCCACCTCTGTTTTACAGCAACACAGTTATGGCTGTTAAACCCTCCTTGTTTGTCCCTAGCAGGCTAATCAACTGGCTGCTGCAGCTCCCACCTGACCTCATTAGATGGCCTGCAGCACAAAAGGGCGTGATCAGAACACTCGATGAGAAGTTTAGAGAGAAGTGTGCAACAACAACAACAAATTGGTGACCTTTGTTTGTAAGAGTGGAAACTCACATTTGTTTTGATCTCTGTGTGGTGGTAAGGTGTAGGGCCAGGTAAGACGAGGTACCTCCTACATTTTGCACACCTAGAAATCTGAATGTCTAAAAACATTAAGTTAGTGATTAGTGCCACCCCATATAAGTTTTGGCCTCGATTTTAGTTAGTTAGTCGGGACTTTTGTTTGTTTTTCATATTTGCTTAGTGGTAGATTTTGATAAGGCCTGGTTTGTTTTGATTGTTTTGTTTATTTGGCACAACTTCCATGCCCTCACCTTCTCCACTCGGGAAGCGTTTGTCTTTGTTTTAAGACTAATAAATCATGTAAACTAAACAGACTTGTCTTCTGGCTTCATTTGACTTTTTGTTGCTATCAAAGTACATTTTCAGCACTTGGAGCATAAGAACCTTGAGCTTTGGTCATTTTTAGCTTAATTTTATATGAATAACATGTTTCAGACAAACATTATTGAGTGAACATATGCAACAATGAACTGTATTTAAATTGTCCTCTTTGAATGGTGACATCAAGATGCTTAAGGACACTTGACAGTGATCTACAGCACTGTACTAAATTAAGATAAAAAAAAATAATCACTATACTTCTATCTAAAGTCCTAATTTACGATGTATCAAGACTGAAAGTTACTTTCTTCACATATACATTATTCTTACAAGCTTGCCTTCTTACCTTAGGAGCATAGAACTGCTCTGTGAAGCCACCATGGAGCATTAAGGGGCCTTGTTTAAGGGCATACATTAGGCCTGCACGATTATGGCCAAAATTATAAATATGATTATTTGGATAAAATTTTTTATCACGATTATCCATCATGCTAGGAAAAACAACTATTTTTAATTTACCTACTTTTTAACAAACAATATATGAATAGTTAAGAGTGCAAAAGAAAAGCTTTAAACAAGAATAATGTAATAAATACATTTTAGTAATTAAATAAATACTATAAAATTTACTATGGGCTAACTATAGATACACTGTTAGAGTTCAACTCTTTGAAAATAATTACAGTGCGTTAAGAACATTAGGCTTAAGCCTACAGGTTTTGAGCCAGAAACAGCAGTACTTATTGTCTATCAACTCATTGGGGTTTGTCGACAAGTGCAACACGAGCGCCCTCCCCACCTAAAAAAAAAAAACCCTAAAACTCTCCAGTTTTCTCGACTGCTGCGCACTTCCACGTTAACTTAAAGGAGTATTATCACGTCAAGAGTCACACGGTCAGGTTGTATGTGGCGACACATGAGGCAACAAACACGTGCAGCTGAAATGACCTAAATACGTGTCTAAAACCGGCCCGACTGCTTCTGTCGGGCTCAGGTCAGGTATGACATCCATCCTGTTTAAAGAAAAACAAGGAGGGAGAGGTATAGACCATAGACTGGAAAAAGAATGGACAGGACAAGCTCCTCCAAAAGTGAAGCCATTTTTTTTTAGCTCCCCCTACTGACTGGCTGCGTATAGGTCATAAACCCCACCTCCTCAATGATAACTAATGGGATGTGGGTCAAACTGTAAAGTTAAAATATTCATCACATAATTTTTTTCCAACCCTAAACTCTGCTGTGATCATTAGTTATCACCCTACATTGTGTTCAAGTGCTCATTTTTCTGTGAAGTTTGTTTTAAACAAGTTATTTGATGTTAAAATACGGGATTTGACATAATACGATGATTGACAACCGATGACTGGGCAGTACACTAAATGGGCGGGGCGTGATACCAGGGCTCCTCCTGCGGAACCCTACTGTGCAGACTGGCTCCAAATAATGTCAAATTTCCAAGATGGAAGCACCCCCAAGCACTGCATTTTGGCTTCAAGAATGTTGAGTGGGAACTATGGAGGACTTCACGTCCATTCTTCTTACAGTCTGTCTATGGTATAGACAGACATCTGAATGAGGGATCCACATTTTAGTTCCACCTGGCTTCCACCCAGCCGACAGCTGACGCAGGGAGGGGGCTTATGGTTAACACACCAGGCTGAGCCCTAAGCATGTCAATATGTTGCTTTTTCTGAATAAAAACCAATATAAAAAAGCAGCACAGCAGGTTGGTCGCTCCACATGACTTGCGCTTAGTCTAGTTTACCAAGTGACCCAAAGCTGCAGAGCTGCTCATGTGTTGCTCGCTTGTTATTAAGGCATCTTAACTCATTCAGTGCCAGCCATTTTCAGAATTTCTACCCTCCTCAGTGCCAACCGTTTGAGCATTTTGACTGATTTTTAAAGATCCACAGAATATTTTGTATTATGACAATCTGACATCTGACACCAGATTCTGAAATATTAATGTCTACTTTAATCAGGATTTTTTTTTTTTGTTTCTAGCTTGTTTCGTTCTTCTGTAATCAGCAGTTGAATAGAGGCAAGTTTCAGACAAATCGCCAGTTTGTGACAAAAAGCTGAGAAAAACGTCTTTTTCTGAAAAAACCTATTAGTGACTTTGAAGCAATTTTTTTGCTTTAGTGACACCTCAACATTGGTTTCCTTCTATAAAACTACAAAAACAACACGGAGACCGGGCTTTTGATGGCAACATTATTATTTTGCATTCTTTGTCAGAGTTAAATGAATTTCTTACTGTATTTTGGCATTCCAAGTCCATGCCCCGTCAGTCGCATAAACGTAATTTCCTCTTCCTCCCGACACGCAGAGATGACCCGTTTGGCCCGGTTAGTTTATGGTTTAATCTCACGATCGCAGCATAATCAATAATCCACTCAGGTCGACACATGTTTTATTGTTAGTATGTGGTACTGTGAGTTGCTGGATACTTCACAATATCACTCCGTAGCGCCATTATCTCCATCATTCCTGCTTCTAAAGGTGGGCATACACTGTGCGATTTTTGGCTTATTTTGAGCCAATTTTTTGACCCGTGCGTCTATTTTGTGGGATCGTGCGAGTCTCAGCTAAATCGTTTGTTGTGCATTGTGACCACACCAGTCTGTCATTGCCCGATCCCGTTAGATCTCGGAAACTAAGCAGATCTGGGCCTGGTTAGTAGTTGGATGGGAGACCACTGAGAATTCCAGGTGCCACAGTGGGGTGGCAGTCACCAGTGGTATCTGTCATTGTGTCCTTGGGCAATGCACTTCACCTACATTGCCTAGTATGAATGTAGTGTGTGAGTGAGTGTTGGTGGTGGTCGGAGGGGCCGATGGCGCACTATGGCAGCCTCGCTTCCGTCAGTCTGCCCCAGGGCAGCTGTGGCTACATTAGTAGCTTACCACCACTAAGTGTGGAGTGAAAGAATAATGCCTTAATACTGTAAAGCGACTTTGAGTGTCTATGATAAAGCGCTATATAAAATTGATGGATTATTATTATTATCGTGTAGTATAAATGGGGTCACGACCAGCTCTCGGTGACCAATCGTATGGTCGTAAAAAAATCAAACATGTTTGAAATCCAGTCGCTCCTATGAGGGTATCTCACAGTTGAAGCAGTGCCACGGACCGGCTTACCTTAAACTCTCACACTGCGCATGCGCGAACACCGTAGGACCGCTGTAAAATTGATGGACTGTACTGCCCATGTCTGTGCAGCCAGCTCCTGGTCCATCACATCGTCGTCTTTTCTTTTTTAAAGCTCTTTTTGCTAGTGTCTCTCCGCTTCCGGGTTTTTCTTCTTTGTCTGTTTTAATGATGACGCTTCAGAGTTCTTCTTCTTCATCTAATTTGTACATTGCCTTTCCGGAAACAAGACCCAGACATGTCGTGTATGAATGTATAGTGTGAGCAGTCAGATCGTGTCGGTCCGTATAGTGTGAGAACATGCATCGTGAGCTACGCACAAAAAAAAAAAAAAAAATCGTGTATCCCAGCCTTCATGGTAGCATCAGTGGCTAATCTCTCGTCTAAAGATGCACTGGCTGCCATCTTCTGGGCACAGTTGGTCACTACATCACACTACAGCTTAGATATTGATGAGGTACCTTCGTCAGGGTGTATTAATCACAGTGAAAAAAACGTAAATGACGTAATATTACGTCAACTGCACTGAGCAGATTTTAAATATAAAAATCGCAGACGATCAGGTTAATTTAATTGTGGAGGCTAAAATCGTGATCACGATTAAAATTTCATTAATTGTGCAGCCTTAGCATACAGCAATTGTGATCAGGGTGTGTGGAGCAGACCCTGTTCACCTGCAGATGAAATGGCTGTAGTGATAAAAATACACACCTTGATCTTTGTGAGAGAACTTGTTATTGTTCTGGTCTTCGTCAGAACGACGTCTCTTTTTGGCTCGACGGCTCTCCACAGCCTTCTCTATGATGCTGGGAGGGCTGCTGGTGCTTTTCTCGGCTTGTTTCCCTTTGTCCCTCTCCTGATCCTTGTCTTTGTGCTTCTTTGATTTCTTTTTGACCTTTTTATTGGCATCGAATGGCAAAGCTGAGCTTGTGATGACGGTGGAGGTAACCGTGAGTGTGGTGCAAGATGCAGGGCTAGGGGAGACAGCTGGCCTAGTGACGGGGTGTTGATAGCTGTCCTGCAATATCTCGTCAGATATTAAGGGGCTGGGTGACGGCTCTCTGCAGGAGGAACTCTGGTCAATAGGCAGATCTTGGGTACCACAGCCTTCGGGGGTGCAAGGTGAGTTGGAATGGGAGGCTGGGCTGGGCTGCTGGTGAGAGGGAGCAGGAGGATGAGATGAGATAGGGAGATGGGTGGAAGGAGGGCTTGGATTGTTATTAAAGGCAAATGATGAGCGTTTATGGCTGGGGCTGCCCTCTTCCTCACGGCGGTCAGAGGAGGAAAAGGAAGCGGATGACGTTGGCCCTCTGCTGCTGAGGTGGGAGATGCGGGCCTTTTTAGGAGCCAAAGGATCGATGAAATCAAAGTTTGGTTGGTGCTTCTGCAGAAAAATATCACATGAACTTTTCTCATTTGTGTGTTACAATGACATAAGTGTGTGTTTTTAACTACCTGGGGGGAAGACGGGACTCCATCTTTTGGAGAACTGCTTGAGGAGATCGTCTCTGGAGGACCACCCAATTTACTTTTGAAGAAAGCAAACAGTTAGCTTAGTGTCAAAACTGAAAAATACAAAGATATGCTCATTAGAAATGACAAGATTACAGGATTAATGTAATTTAGCATTATATAAAAAGTCAATTTACCATAATGCATAATGTGCTTTCTAAATGACTAGTACAGGTACTTTAAGAGTTACTGGTTCACAACTTTAGTTACAGTGGGGCAAAAAAGTGTTTTTGTCAAGTACCACTTAAAAAGATCAGAGGCCTGTAATTTTCATCATAGGTATACCTCAACTATGACGCAAAATGAGAAGAAAAAAAAAAAACATAAAATCACATTGTAGGATTTTAATGAAATCATTGGTAAATCTCTCTGTAAATGAAGTATTTGGTCATCTACAAACAAACAAGATGTCTGGCTCTCACAAACTAACTTCTTCTTTAAGAGGCTCCTCTGTCCTCCACTCATTACCTGTATTAATGGCACCTGTTCGAACTTGTTATCAGGATAAAAGACACCTGTCCACAACCTCAAACAGTCACACTCCAAACTCCACTATGGCCAAGACCAAAGAGCCGTCAAAGGACACCAGAAACAAAATTGTAGACTTGCACCAGAATAGGTAAGCAGCTTGGTGTGAATAAATCAACTGTGGGAGCAATTATTAGAAAATGAAAGACATACAAGACCACTGATAATCTCCCTCGATCTGGGGCTCCACACAAAATCTCACTCAGTGGGGTCAAAATGATGACAAGAACGATGAGCAAAAATCCCAGAAACACACAGGGGGACCTAGTGAATGACCTGCAGAGAGCTGGGACCAAAGTAACAAAGGCTACCATCAGTAACACACTACGCCGCCAGGGACTCAAATCCTGCAGTGCCAAACGTGTCCCCCTGCTTAAGCCAGTACATGTCCAGGCCCGTCTGAAGTTTGCTAGAGAGCATTTGGATGATCCAGAAGAGAATTGGGCAAAAGTCATATGGTCAGATGAAACCAAAATAGAACTTTTTGGTGGAGAAAGAATGCCATAACTACTGTAAAGCATGGGGGTGGTAACATCATGCTTTGGGGCTGTTTCTCTGTAAAGGGACCAGGATGACTGATCCGTGTAAAGGGAGGAATGAATGGGGCCATGTATCGTGAGATTTTGAGTGAAAACCTCATTCCCTTAGTAAGGGCATTGAAGATGAAACGTGGCTGGGTCGTTCAGCACAACAATAATCCCAAACACTTCGCCCGGGCAACAAAGGAGTGGCTTTGTAATAAGCATTTCAAGGTCCTGGAGTGGCCTAACCAGTCTCCAGATCTTAACCCGATAGAAAATCTTTGGTGGGAGTTGAAAGTCCATGTTGCCCAGCGACAGCCCCAAAACATCACTGCTCTAGAGGAGATCTGCAAGGAGGAAGACTTAAGGAAACATTAGACTTCTGTCATTGCCAACAAAGGCACATTACCAAGTATTGAGATTAACTGTTATTGACCAAATACTTATTTTCCACCATAATTTGCAAATAAATTCATTAAAAATCCTATAATGTGATTTTCTGGATTTTTTTTCCTAATTTTATCTCTCACAGTTGAGGTATACCTATGATGAAAATTACAGGCCTCATCTTTTTAAGTGGGATAACTTGCACAATTGGCTGACTTAATACTTTTTTGCCCCACTGCTGTAACAAACAGCAATGAGCAAGTTTTTCTTTTTAAATAAACATTTTATGAGACACTGTTTTGTTAGTGAGGCCAAAATATCCAGTTTAATTCCAACCCTCTGTAGTAATATCGCTGAGATTGTATTTTGTTCTGAAAAGAAATGTTTTGTTTCTGTACCGAGACAGTATCCGGTCAATCTGGGTCTTCTCTTCTTCAGTGTAGCCAAGCCAGTCTCGCTGAACGTCACGATATATGAACTCCTTCAATGAGTATGTGTTGTCTTTAGGGTTTAGGTTAGCCACCTGTGTTGCATTTACAAAAACAAAACAAAAAAACAGTGATTTAAGAGAAAGCTTAGACTTCCTGAGCCGGCAGCATAGCCACGTCTTCAAATATCAGTCAATAATAAGGAACTACATTTCGCTTATGCAGTGTTTTAATTTTGTATAAACATAAGCCGCTTACTGACCGACAGTTCTTGGCACTTTTAAGTGTAGGGTAGTCATCAGCCCGGGGCAGAATGTATGGCATGCCCTGCTTGTGTCTTAGTTCCGACCGACAATGATGTCCCAGAGTCAGTGTACACGTAAGCTGTGACATACGAAACAGCAGTGGGAGAAATCCCCTATTAAGGAGTAATGCATAAAGAAACGCATTGTCACCTAAATTTTAAATTCAGGATATTGATCCGGATCATCCACAATATCTAATTAGTTGTTCTTATTCCATTTCAAATTGTTCCTGGAAATGACATCAAAATCCTCCTGGTTTTTGAGTTAGACTGTTCACAGACAAACACTGAGCGGAGGTAATGACTGACTGAATGAACGGCATTCTATGGTTGGCCCTTTAAAATGACAACGGCTGACTGCTTTTGTTGTTTGTGATTTAATGTAGTCAGTCATGTTTCAGCTCTTAAGTTTATCCCTCGCTTATTTTTCCATGTGGCTGATCCCTAGAACCGCCAGGCATTGAGATCTGTTGGTATGCAGACTGCAGAAGCCTGGTCAAAAAAAAAGGTGTGGAGTGTCTTGACTTTAATGTCAGTCCAATGATCAACCTTGGTAACGGGAACCTCCATTTTCTAAGAGCACAGCAAAAGCACACAAAAGACAATGAATGAAATGGCGATCAGCAGTTTCATCCAATCCAACGTGGCCTCTATAAACTGTGCTCCCCAAAAGCCCCAGGTTCGAAAAGTACATCCCCTCACAAATGAGCCCTCAGCAGCCTTGATAAGACTTCCCAGAGCAAGCTGTTACACAGTTTTGGCCAAAGATTGCAGTTCAGTTCTGGAGGAGAATGCAGTCGGTCGCTAAGCGCTTATATAATACAAATGATTTTGACGCCAAAGAGAAAAAGTGTTGCCAGATTTAGCAGGGTTTGACAAATTTTGATGCCCATGTTATAAAAAAGGTACACAAATTGACATGCTCTACCTGTTGCAGGGTGGATCCCAAGGAGTTTCGGTCTTTCTGGTTGATACCATCGCGCTGTAAACGAGCAAGCACTTCCAGTTTCTTGTAGGCCCTCAGCGCCAGAAGGTGGATGATGCGGTCTCGGAACGGCCGCTGGGATACTGGATTATTAGAAAGGCACTTCCGAATAGTGTTGGCTGGGTTTATAGGAGTAGAGCGTTTACGCTCAGGGACCACCTCTTGGGCTGACACCGCTGGTTTCCGGATATGTACTCGCTTTCCTAAAAACAGAGATGAGGTTATGATACATGTATCTGTCTGCAGGAAGGAATTCATGTTGCAAATATGACCTTTTATAGTAGTGATGGAATGCAGATGTAACTTCTTTTAATATCGTCAGAAGTGCAATAAACTGGATTAAGAACTAAATATCTGTGTGGTTCTATAAGGTGGTTACTTGCATTAAAGGTCCAGTATTATGCTATTTTTCACCTATCTTCATTTTTTCTAAGAACCCCAACAACATAGTACCGTATTTTACGGTGTATAGGTTGCTATTTTTTTCCTTTAAAGTTGAGGGTGCGGCCAATGGGGCGGTGCACTTTGTGTGTAGATTTTTCAGTCAGTCACACACACGTGTCCAGTGACAGTGGGTGTCGGGAGGTAGAATGTTACTAACAGTCACCCCTACAGCGGAATGACTAAACTGCGATAGCCACTGAACATCACGGTAACCTGAATGTTTAGAAACTTCGGATAATGTGGGGAAAGTGAAAAGCGCTCGCTGCTTTAATAACTGGACGGATGCGTCACGGGCCGCAGGAGGGAAATTGCATGGGAACAAGTGTAAAATAAGATTGCTAAATGGACGTTTGTGGAGCGGAGAGCGGTGCTGGCTCGTATGTATTCACGGTGGGAAGAGTGAATTAAAATTACAATGAGGTTTAAAATGTAAGATATCCCAGCCAGTTCTTAATAGTAGTTAATAATAATACACAGAGTTGTCAAATCACTGCATTAGGTTTGTTCAGGAGCGATTGCACATAGGACAGACTGACAGCTGACACGACACCCACACACAGGCAGAGAGCGAGCGCTGAAACACTACAGATAACACTCCGAAGTAAAAAAAAAAAATCAGCCGGTTTATGATAGAAATAAACAATAAACAGCATAAAGTTGCCAAACAACCACGTTACGTTTGTTCAGAAGCAATCGTGTCCGGTCTCTGACTCAGAGTCTAATCGACGTGATCGCTGCTGAGCCGTTAAAACTGATCCGAATACACAAAAACTTCCGTTAACAGGAAGTATAGCAGCCTGCTCTGATTGGCCGAGTTGTTTGAAGGACACCCTCATCAGCCAGTAGGGTGCGGCTTATGTCAAGGAGCGGCCTTTACGTAGATTTTTCTCAAAAAATTGCTAAATTATTGGAATGCGGCTGATCTTCGCCCTGCAGTAATCTGATCAAACCAACCTGCTAAATTGTTTATCAACAAAGGCATTTCAAATTAAGTGTGCGTTATTTTCACAGATTTGGATATTTACAAGCATTGGGAGAACTCCATGTTCTGTGATTTCTAGACAGCCCCAAAATAATGACATAATGGCCCAGCCCCCCTCCCTGGCTTCAAACCGCCTTCATTTACAGACGACGCGCTTTTGGTCGATTTACGCATGGTGGGCGTGTCAGGAACCTGGACCAGAAAATATGCACAGAAGAGAACCGCATAAAAAAAGGCTTTCGTCCAAACTGGAGAATAGGGCCCTAAAACATTTCTTCTTTCCTGTGTTACTGGTAGTAAGATCCATTGTTTTATGATCATGCTGAGAATCCCGATGCTGCTCTCATTTCAATATGCTTTGCATATTTCAATTTGAGTGTGGAAAGAGAGAGGGCACATGTGCGCTCAATACCACACTGATCTGGATGTTCAAAGAATAGGAGTGTCATGGACCAAGAGAGAGTACAGCTTCTCAGCTGCAGGACAGATTGATCATAAAGCCCAGCTCTGTTCTGTCCTGGAATGTCTCCTCAGTTCAGTGGAAGAGGTGGGAAAGTGAAGGGTGCTAGCTAAGCTAAAAATCATGATGGACAATGACTCCCATCCTGTGTGTGAAGGAGCCATATTACATATAATTTCTTCTTCTCTCTGTCATATTGCAGCCATTTGCTAAAATTGTTTACGTTCCTTTTTTCCTCAATGTACATACAGCAGCGACGACACCCCGCATTGACAGAGAAACAGAATTTTAGATTGTTATGCAGATTTATTAAAATGAAAAACTGAAAAATGAAGTGGCTATAAGTATTCAAACCCTTTGCTGTGACACTTGTATATTTAACTCAGATGCTGCCCATTTCTCATCCTTGAGATTATTCCACATCATTGGAGTACAGTCATGTAAATACATTGATTGGAGCTCAGAGACAGAATTGTGGCAAGGTAAAAATTTAGCCAGGATTACAAAGAATTTCCGCTACACTTAAGGTTCTTAAGAGCACATTGGCCTCCATAATTCTTAAATGGAACTATCGGGGGAACCTTGGTGAGAGTGGTAAAGAAGAACCTGTAAATCACTGTGGCTGAGCTCCAACAGTAAAGCATGGTGGTGGCAGCATCATGCTGCGGGGGTGTTTTTCAGCTGAAGGGTCTTGTTCGACCTGGATGCAGACCTGGACAAAACCCTTTTCTGGAGTTCTCAGGGCCTCAGACTGGGCCGAAGATTCACCTTCCAACAAGACAATGACCCTAAGCACACGGCTAAAATAATGAAAGAATGGCTTTGGAACGACTCCGTGACTATTCTTGAATGGATCTTTTTTTAATAAATCTGCAAGGCAATATACAATTATGTATTTTTCTGTCACTGTGGGGTGCTAGGAAAAAAATAACTTGGATTTAGGAAGAGGACAGCCTATTTGTTTTCATAGCCATTATGAACTTTGTAAGTTTTAGTCTTCAAGAAAATGACAAGTGCTCTGAACCAGCTGCAATCATGTTAATGCAGAAATAGACCACCATAGAGTTTCCATTAAGTACTTTAAAACCTGTAACTTTCATTAATACACTAGCTATAGAAGAACAACTGTCATGAGTTGCCAGTGAAAACAAAAATCTAAACTTAGTATCTGAGACAAGATCTCCCTGCAGCTCTTTTCATTTTCAGTTTCTATCTGGGCCAGTGTAGGTAAATCCACAACTCCAAGGCTGGAACAAACACGCTTTAGGGGGTTTCACGCATATAGAAAATGGGGAGGGGGGGGAGGTAGAGCACATGTTTAGTGTGAAGTTGCATTGGAATTTATGTTCTCAGATGGCTTTGAAGAGAACTTATATAGCCAATAAGCATACAATATTGAACCGTTCAGTCCATTCTGCATAAAACAATACGACCCTGTGGACCACAGGTTTTGGGATTTCGGAGAATAGAGTCCTATATGCGCAAAAACAGAACCGAAACCGTGGCCCTAAAAACGGAAATACAGACCGTACTTTAGATTACCTGTACCGTTGCACCCCTAATAGCCAAGCAACTGAAATGACTCAAAATATATTTAGGTAATAAAATGTGAAATTTAAAATGTAATACATTAATATTAGGGCCGTACCATTAGTACTCAGTGATTAATTGTATTCTTAACATGAGTCACATTGATCAAGGGTTGGCTGACACTCTTGTTT
The DNA here is from genome assembly GCF_900634775.1 of Gouania willdenowi. NCBI lineage: Eukaryota > Metazoa > Chordata > Actinopteri > Blenniiformes > Gobiesocidae > Gouania > Gouania willdenowi. The sequence goes on along the minus strand of NC_041048.1, from coordinate 24,402,557 downwards.
TTCAGATAAGTTTCAAGCTGGGGCAACGAAAGCTGGTTTCAGTTATTTTGCTTCAAGGTTTCTAAATGTAAAGAGCCTGCAGCTCTGCAGTAGGCCTGGTAATGGCCCACTTAACATGTTAGAGCAGAGAAATATGGAAAACATGCAGGATACCAGTGCTCAGAAACAGGAACTGAATATCATTGGTTAAGGGGATCTTTAAACTAGGTTAGTACAATAAAAACAGAGAAAAACAGGAACATTTTATTGACATTTTACATCCTCAAGTATGCTCTAGATAAGAGGGTGAACTTTTTTTGTGAACTTTTCCAAATGCTAACTTTTTCCCCCCATTCAGTTCAAACCCTTTTCACTGTCCTATTTTAGTTTGACCTGACGCAAAAAGAGCACAGTAACCTTGTAATTGAGTGTCAGTCACATGTCAGCTTGTCCGCCCTGTCCTGGAACCTGTGCCTGCTGTTGGTGAGATAGTTACTTGTAGGTTGAGTCTGTATTTGCTTTGTAAGTAGACTGCAGCTTATTAAGTTGAACATACAATGCATATGCTTAGCGGTATTGGGAATTAAGTAGGGCCGTCCAATTTGGGGCCGAAAAGTTTTGGCCCGCTGCCCCTATTTGAAATTGCTATTTATATTCTTTGATAATTTTTTTAACATAAAAAATAATGTAATACAGTACAGTGTTTTATAAGAAAAAAATATAACGCTGACGTCCAATAACATTTTTCTCAAATTTTAAAGGATTGTTCAAGGTTCAATGTTGTGTCCAATTTAGTTAAATTTATATTGCACTAAATGTTTTTGAAGACATTTAGGTGTTTCATAATTGTAAGCCATGAAACACAATAAAGAAAAGTGTTATTAAATTTTAAAATACTTTAAGTGTTTATTTTGCATAGTGATGTTATTGGCATATACTCAATAAATTGAGTAGCCCAGCTTTAAAGCCATCCTGCCAGTTCAAAGAGTAAAACATCGTACTAAACACTTTACCTCTGTACTGTCCTCCCGGTTTAATGACTTTGGTCCCACGTTCACGCGTGTCTTCGACAGCCTGGGTCATACGTTCCCGGGTCACCTGGTAGGAGTCATTGGTGGCACACACAGTGACTTTGTCCTGTACTGTGGCTAACAATGCCAGGCGTGAGGCTCCTGAGCTGTGAGACAAAAACACATGAGGCAAAAAGATGCTAACAGCTAATTTAGCTGACCAGGCACTAGCGTTACCTTGATGAATACTGATGAATGCACTCAAAGCTTCCCTGAGGGTTGTCCTTGCCCACATTAGACAGGTAAAAATCAAATTTGTGGAAGGTATCCGAGGTGGAATTGGTCTTCGGAATTTGTATGCGCTGAGGAGACAGAGAATAGTTACTCGTGGTGGGACGAGATTAAAAAAAATATCTGATTAATGTAAATTAATCACAACTATTTGACACAAGAAGCAATGTTTTTCAAATTTAAATGGATTTTGTTGCATCAATGAAAACAATAAATGAGCTTAAACAACAAAATGTTTATTATTTTCATCACTGAGTGCTCACATAATGTCCAATATGAATAAAGAATATTATGATTGCATTATGCATATTCACAAAGCACTAACTTAAATTTAAATAAGCTATATTCATGGTTTTCCAGATTTTTTTGTAAACTTTCTTAAACAAATGTGTTTTTGTGTATTAAAATAAAAAAAAACAGCACTTTGTACAGTGAATTCCAGAGAAGTGGAAACAAAACATTGCAAAACAGTTGGCATGAAATAAACAGACCAACTGGTGAAGCTGATGAATTTAGTTTGAAGTTGTCTTTCTACATGGCAGTTTAAGGCATTTAAGTCCCAGCCCTAATAATAACAACAATAAAAAATATATTCTATATATTACTTCACTTTGGGATCTAATTTGTTGTTCAATTATCCAAAAATTGCTCTTTGCTACCCACTTAAATGTTCGACAGTCGGGTAATGTCATTTTGTGGAATTTCTTTGTCCTCAAAAAGATGTGTGCGTTATAATGGATGTATGCAGACCTCCATAACTGTCAAAGAAAACAAAAAAAGGGAGATGTTCAATGGTATAAAAGTCCTTCCTTGCAATACGTTTGTTGTTGATAAAATACAATAAACTACAGGCCAGAAGATCTTTCAGCAAAGGAAAAATACCATGGCAATATTATGTTGTTTCTCTATTTGCTAATTAAGTCAATATCATTTTTTATGTCAATACGAAAAAAAAAAAAAAAAAAAAAAACTATTGAAGATTTCTGGTGATTTTAAGAACATGTTATGCCGTGTTTCCCCTACCAAAGAGAAATGTGCAATTCCAAGGATTCTGTATATAGATCCCTTTGAATTTCCTAAGGTATTGAGTTCAGTTCCAGATTTCCAGGTAACTAAATGATTGTGATTTAGCCCAATGGTTAACATTCTTATTGTACAATTAGTTTTTAAGACGGTACATTAAAGAGCACATGACACCAAAAGTCATGTTTATGCTATATGCAATTATTGCATGTGAATCTCCATCACTGACAATGACTCGATAAGCACCTTGACACACTACCAGCGATTCGATACATTAGTGATACATCAAATCCTCTGGCAATACAATTTACCCCTGTTCCCGATTCAATTCTACATAATACAATTTGATATGATTGAACATGATGCAAAAAATACCTAAAATTTTAATAGTAAATAAGTAGCTGCAATTCAGTATGGTACTAGAAGCAGAGGATTTATTGCATTCCTTGTGAGCGCAGCAAATTTAACAAAAAAAAAAAAATGCACATTTTGCTAATAATCTATAACTATGCAACTTCTTTTTGGCCTCTTAAAAGAACAAAAACATTAGACATTAAAGAAGCAGAAATTTAAAACAATCCCTCAGTCAAAATTACTTAAACATAGTTTTAAAAATGTTCATATTCAATGCAGACTTCAGTTCCACTTTCTTATGCATAACAATTAAAAGCTGGTTCACCATGTTCGATGTGAACTCTAGGCTCCACCATCTGACCTGTGTCCACAAATCTGAGAGACTTGCTGGGTTCATATCAGACTAACATCTCACTGATGTCTTCTGGACCAGTCTATTCTGAAGCTTTTAAAACTAAACCTTTGTTGTTATTGATGTTATACTCAATATTTTGAGGGTCTATAAACAAGTAAAAACAGGACTCTTGAATCACCCTTCAGTAAGAGATATTAAAAAACTGATACAATCACCAAACTTTGCACTGAAATATTGATTTAAAGAGTAACTAAACCCCAAACCAACTTTTCTGCTGAATACACATGTATTTGGGTATTAAAAGTATTGTGGACGATGTTTAGAAAAGAAACGCCCTCTACACTTTTTGGAGAAAAAAGCGCATGCACAACACGCCTACGTGTGCAGGAGTGTGTGCACGAGCCCAGTCTTCCTCGTGCACAGCTCTGTTTACAAGTTGGTATAGACATCAGTCATACAAGCTTACTTACCAAAAGAAGACTTGCACTCTTCCCACTATGTCAGACTCGCCACCGGTAAGCAAAAATCAATTTTCAAAGGACCCGGTGAGCACCAGGCACGAGCACGAGCAAGTACTACGGCCTTACTTATGAACACACACACATCGTGTGTATATTCCCATCTGCCAAGGCGTGTGCACAGACGTGCGAGTACTTTTTGTCGATGTGTGTGCGTGAGGTGGTGGGAGGCTGATGGTGGGAAAGCAGGGCTGTTTGCCCCTGGGTGATAGTGTCTGTAGGTCTGTGTGAGAGCGTCACGGTGTGATTAGGTGTGCCTGTGAATGTAGTGACACATCTCAGCTGTGAACTCACTGCACAGCGATGTGTGCTGCCTAACTGGGCATGTCTTACTGCTCCAGGAGTAACGGCCATAATCAAGGCATTTTTTTTTAATTTACCCCCTAGTGGCAGGTCAGCAGAAAACAGGGGTTTAGTTACTCTTTAAAAATGGAAGCAACACCACCAACTTTCCTGCAAACAAGAGCACTCAGAGCGCAAACCTCCGCCAAGTTTAGGGTCCAAAGTCAACAGCAGGTGGTGCTGTAGAACCAGCCAAACATCCACACTATGCTTCAAAAATTGTTCTGGATACTGCATTTACAATACCTGCCAGATCATTTCCAAAACTCTTCCTTCCTTTTGACATTGTATAACCGCTAACTAAATTTAATTTAAATCTGTTCATAACTTTTTAAAATATCCTGCTAACAAACATCCACATAAACAGACAAACGCCAGTGAAAACATTAGATCCTTGGTGGGGAATATTAAAGTGTTATGGTGCGCTTTTGTTGAGAATAATCACACGTTATTAAGGAGTAAAGAGTCCAATTGAAGTGTCAGAATGGCATCATAAACAATGATTAGTTACCAAGAGATCTAATATTATAGGGCTAACTTTAAATATTTCAGGACACTGGTGAACTCTTCACTTGACACCCTATATTAACTCATTCACTCTGCCAGCCATTTTCAGAGCATCCAACACCATATTGCCAGGCATTTTGGATGATATTCACTGATTTTTAAAGACCCACAGAATATTTTGTACTTTGACAATCTAAAATCAGATTCTGAAAGATTGGACTCTAGTTCCATCAGAAAATCAGCAGTTGAATAGCAAGTTTCACATAAATCACCAGTTTGTGACAAAAAGCTGAGAAAAAAGGCCTTTTCTGACTTTGAAGCATTTTTTCTTTTGCTTTAGGGACACCTCAACATTAGTTTCCTACTACAAAACTAAAAAAAACAATACTGAAACCAGGCTTTTGATTATTTTGCTATCTGGGTCAGAATTTAATGGATTTCTTACTGTATTTTGGCCGTCCTCCAAGTCTCTCCCTGTCATTTCCCCCACACGCAACTTCCTCCCCCTCCCGGACATGCCGAGTGCCCCGTTTTTTGATTGTTCACGACACTGTCAATAATATACTTAGTTCCACACATGCTCTGGTCGAGCGTGAGCTGCTGGGAGCGTCAGAATCAGCTCTCGTAGCACCATTTTCTGTCTTGCAAACTCCTTTCCTCTCCCTCTGAGCTCTGCCCAACATGGTTGATCTCTCATCCAAAGGTGCGCTGCTGCCACCTACATGGCACCAGTTGGTCACTACATCATGGTACAAGCTCAATATTCACAGGAGAGCTTCGTCACATTGTCTCCTAGCAACCCCAGCCCAAAAACACAATTAACGTCTTGGCAGTCAACGTTACTAAACCAAAAAACTTAAGATATTTTTGGCAGGCAATGAGTTGACCTAAATATTCTCTCTATTGAGCTTTTTGGGAGTTTGAGCTCTCCTGGTAGATGAAGTTCCTCTTTGGGTCCTGACTTATTCCCCTTCGTGATAGTAGCTCCTGAATGCTGTGTTCTTTCCTTGTTTTGTTATTTGATGGAACATGTCTTTGTCTCACCTATCAGTAGTACTGATAGAGCTTAAAATCTTTGCCCAAACCCCACCGGGGTTAACCATGAGCTTGCCTTGCAAAGCAAAAAATACTCTTTGCGTTACATCAATTACTTAAGTGTTTTTAACTATTTATTATAATTGGTACATACGGTAGTTTATGTCTCTACATGGTTCCATATTTACAAATCTCCTTTAAACCATCATTTCATACATCTCCCTGCTTCCACACAACTGAGTGCAATGAAATGAATCATAAAACTTAGCAAAAGGCTCAATATATGGAAATCTACTGCATCATTAGATGTGATGAAACAAGGTGGAATCTAAAACACACTGAAAATGAAAGCAACTTAAATAATGAAAATATGAATGCACATGTTATATTTTGCACTTACCCCCTGGAGCCCTTTAAACTGAATTGTTGCCTGCCGGGACTGTGCATTCTGCAAATTAAAAGAAACTGCGGTTAAGACAGAATATACAGGCATGGAACAGAGTAATGTCAAATGATGAGTCCCATTAGGAAAATACTGATAGATGATATTGTAATTTGGAACTACTTGGTCTTAAAAGCACTGACAAAATTAATTCCATTTCAACATTCACCATTTTGTCAGAATTTCCAAATTTTGCCTAAATTGCCTTGCCTCAACCATTGCTGCACAACAGCCATCTGTAATTCTACAGAAACAAACTGTCAAGTGGCTGATGCACGTACGTGTGAGAGTGTGCCGGGATGTACATGCTGAACACAGAACCGGTACTTCGGGTCCGTTTTTTCTCTCTCAACAACCTGTGATGAATTGTGTGCATGCGCGAGGTAGGAGTGTGACGATATCTCAATACAGCGAGATATTGCAATATTTTTTCGCACGATCGATTATCAATATGCTCACGCTAAGTATCGTTTTTTTTTTTTAAAAACCTTTTCTGGTTTTTCACTAAAATGTGCAGGTAGGTCTTCACAGAAATTTTGTCACTGTTTGTTGAAGAAACCAATATTTTGTTTACTGGAATATTGCACTAATAATGGTGTCACTGTTAAGAAAGACCCTTTATTTTTGTTTACAGAAAGCACTATTGGAGATACTCATTTGTTTACATTGGTATGTTGACTAGGGATGGGCGATATTGACAAAAAAAAAAATTAACCCGATAATTTCTGGTATTTATCACAATAAAGATAAAAATCATAATAAATAAAAACTATAAATGTAAAAAATCACAACTTAGTGTAAACCGGTTCCTTACAAACACAAATAAATCTTAATACATCAACATTAGACCCTTTTAAAAAGGCTACAATAACTGCTGATTCACAGAGGTCATGAGCTGATTTTTCAAGGAATATATTTGTGCATGTGGATTACTATTAGTGTTATTGTATGTTTTTCATTTATTCCCTCAGTTGAAATAAAATTATTTTCACCAAAAAAAAAAGCACATGAACAGCAAAAAAGACTCCATTAGTGTTTTTACTGTTGCTGAATCTGGTTTCATTTATCTTATGAGTTACATAAAGTTATGATTGATAAATAACTGATTTCCTATAATTAAACCAGATCAAGCTGATAATTTAATCATTCAGTATATTTTGGTGTAATAATCTCAATAGTTACATTAGTCTAATGGAACCAGCTTTGTCTGTGATCATGTGAAATATAATTAAAAATATTGCATTTCACAAATTGGGACGGATGAATAGTGGCATTAATATTTATGCTAACATTTATTTCACACAACGTGTGACATGTTTAGCTTTCATCCTTCCATACAAGTGTTAAATCTGACCATAAACAAATTGATGGCTCTGTGGCTTTATAACAGTAAGACGTGTTCTTTTTACTTGGTCTATTATTCCTTATATAGAGAGGTTAGCGTTAGCTCTTAGCCCAGTCTGTGTGTCGGTGGGTTAGCTTAGCATGGTTAGCTTTATTTGAGTTTCCAGTTCATAATCGTTGCTACAAGTTCATCTCTGTCCCCGTGTTTGTGGAACTTTGGGTGAATCTGACGGAGGAACTTGGATTGGTTCACTTTGTTGGATGGTTTTCTGGTTTTATATAACAATATATAACATTGTGTTCATGTAAACTGAGATGCGTAAGAATTTGAAGATGCAACATACTGTTTTATTTCTTGATGTCAATTTATTTTTATTTTAAACTGTTTTTAAATTTTCATTTACATGATCAATATAAATCAAATCAAAATAAATCAAACATTATTCTATATAATTTTAACTGTATAGAATTTAAAACACTGTATTGTCTTCATTGAGAAGGTATTCATGGCTCCAGGAGGACTTTAATCCAGGTGAGATGAGCTTAAATGGTTCCTTGTAGAGTAAAGGTTTCAGACCTCTGACCAGAGGAAGAGGGTTAGGAGACCCCACTATAAGAGCTGGACTCTCTGAATTTAATTCCATGGGGTGAAGCAATGCAGATGCTAAGTTGGTTATGCTACTGTTAAGTTGATTCAAGTACAGCATTTCTGCAAAATAATAAAAATACATGTAACCTGTTGTTAAGCTTTGCTGTTATTTAAAAAAAATTGTTACATCTTTTAAAATGATAAATTGCCTGTTATTTCAGCCACTGCTTGCAGCAGAAAACACTCAATATTGTCACTAAAACCTGAAAACATTTTGCAAATATCTCAAGTCATTGTCAATCTTTACTTCATACAAATCTACGATACGCCAGTTAAGTCAACTATTAATCAGCATGAATTACTTCGTTCAAAAAAAAAAAAAAAAAAAAAACAGGGTGCGAAAAAATTCAGTGTTACCACTGGAAAAGTTAGTGTAGAGCCCTGCATATGCCACTGAAGCACTATGTAACACACCAGTCCCACCTCTTGCTGCTAGTTTGACTCGTCATGTTGGGCAAGTTAGGTGTAAAGGTAACTTGACAGAGTACAATTTTTAATGCCAACAACAAGCAGGCAAGCATTCATTCTCGAGCCCTTGTCTATTTCACATTAAGCCGACACCCACAAATATGTAATAATGCCCTATAGCAAAGAACAGGGGCCTTATTTATAACCTTTTTGTGCACACAAAATGGGGCCAAACAGATGTGCATGACACCCTCCACACAAAAGTTTGTATTGTATGAATGTACAGATTGGAGACATGGGAAAACAATGCCACCGGTGGTAAAGTGGCGAATTGAAGCCAGACTTAGAGCCTCCTGTTTTCTATGATCATAGGCGGAAAACAAACGGAAAAAACTAAATTCACGTTTTTAAATGTAAAAATCTTTTATTTAAAATTGTGCCCCAACTAGTGATGCACCTCAAATTTGACTACCGAAAACTTCTCACCAGACAGGTAACTATCTTTCTCTATCTTTATTAGAGGTGTCCCGATCCAATATTAGCCTAAAAACGAATATCGGATTCAAATTTCTGGATTTTCCAATTTTTTTTCTTCTTCAATTCATATTTTATTTAATTGTAGAATACTGTATATATTATGATGAAGATTAAAAATTATGTAACCAATTGGTTAATAATAAATGGGTCAGTTTTTCTCATACCTACTGTTGCTGACTATTGTACTCTGAGTAACATCACTTGATCAAACCTTTTCTAACATTCCACACTACAAGATCAGTAATTCTTTTTTTTATTAAAGAAAAGAGAGAAAAAAAAAAGTATGTATGATTCATGCTGATATCGGATCAATATCGGTATTGGCTGATACTCAAGGCTGCAATATCGGTATCATATCAAATTGGAGATGAAAAAATTGTATCGGGACATCTCTAATCTTTATTGAAGTATGGATGACTGATGAGTCACCTGGAACAGAGTATACAAAGTAAACATAATTAATACATGACAAATCTATCCATCTGCTCACTAGGGCTGGGTATCGCCAGGTACCTCTCGATACATCACATTTTTTGCCCACGATAGTAAAATCATCAAGATACAGCGATTCTGCAATAAATGATATATCGAGGGAACGTTCCACGATACATGACGATATCTGTGTCAATGAAGAAATTCAGAATTTATCTACTGCACTGAATCCTTTTCACAGGAATTACAAAATATTGTCAATCAATTTCACATGAATGACAGCCAAGTAAAACAAAGCGTTTACTGCACAGTGGCTCTACTTAACACACACTGACCACAACTAGTCACATGTCATTGTGTTACGTATGTTTGTCTTTAAGACTGATGCAAAATATTGTTAAAGATGTTTGTGCAAATTAACTTTACTTTCTGCACTCATTTAGTTTTTAATTATTTACTCATTTCAGAGCTAGTATTATCAACTTCTCTGTAAACATGGACACATCAGTGCTGCTTAACAAGCAGAATGAACTTGTTTTATGAAAACTGGAAAATTTCACTGCATATGAAAAATAAACATTTGAGTCAGTGCATTATAATATTAACAACTGGGTGGTCTATGAAAACCTGGGCAGTGGGCACACATTTTAACTTATACTTACCACCACGTGTAAGGTTCAACTTAACCCTGCACTGCAGACTGCACATACATTTCAGTGCTAATACTAATATCAATTTGTTCTTTGCAAACCTGAGAACATTTAACTTGCGCTTAGTACTTAATTTGTGTAAAAAAGTGAAAGAAAAAAAAAAAAAAACACGACATACGGCGAAGGTGTGTATCAATATCGCAACATATTGTATCAATATTTTGGCACACCCCTACTCCTCACCTTAGAGATGAGTTTTAAAGGGTACGTATAAAACTTATCCACGTTCCCGGGTCGAGCACAAACAAAAGTTCAGAAAGAGTTTGATATGAATGTCGAACAAATAAAGAATGCCAACATGAAGAGAACCAAAATCTGAACAAGTTCACACAAAACATTAAACTGGTGACCGATCCTCTATTAAACACTGAACTACACACCAATAGAGACCACATCTCTCTTTCAGGGGGGTATGATTGAGACCCAATGAGGACCCGAGGATCAAAGTACATGGTCACATTAATCCGTTGGGCGTCTGGCCCGACTGGCCTGTTGTGAGGCAAGAGACACCTCAGTGATAGCGGCAGCTTAGCAACTGCGAAACGGTGTCGGCTGAAAGTGGAGCAGATGGAGCCACAGGTCGCATGAACGGAACCACGATGGCATCTGGAGTCGGACTCATCGGAGGTGGCACTGTCGCAGGAGCATGCGCGTTGTAGTAGCCGGTTATGGCGGAGATGTGCGTTTTTCCATGAGGTGGGGGGCGCCGGACTATGGAGTAAAAACAATGAAAACTACACACAAGTACAAGCGAGATTTGTTTCTGTCCCGTCAACACCGCAGCTACGAGTAGCCCTCTGTGTCGACAAGGACGCCGACACCGCAGCCTGACGCGTGCCTCCAAGAAATCCAAACAATAAATCAGCAGCACCAATTCAGCTTTAGAGTGTCAGCACACGTTTCACCAAGATCCTCTGCACTTTATTGTGACTGTAGTTGGTCCGCTTTATAAAGATCATTACCAGTACTTGAATGTGGGATTAAAACAATACGCACAAAAAATTATACACGTCGCAATGGATATGGAGAACCCGTTTTGAGACACAGCAGAGGTGACAGTGAGAGACTGTCAGAAAAAGACTTCACGGTGAAGAGCAGCTTATCTGCTTTTTAACAAAGAGTACTTTGATTTTCTATTAGAGAACATGTTTAATAGGCTTTAAACCGATCTGTTTGGGTATATCGGATCGGCCAAAATTTTGCATTTTATGCAATTAATGTGATCGGCTGTAATGCCTTAACTCGCCAATCCGATCAATGACGATCCGATCATTGTCGTGATTAGTGATTTTTGCATGTTTTACGTGTATCGACATCGGCCGATGCACGCTGCTGCGTTCGCCGATCCACTTTATAAACAAAGCGGCTGCTCCACGGCTTCGTGTTGCTGCAGAGTGTAGAGTGCAGAGCCCCTCCCCCCACTAGCAGAGCATGAAGCAAGCTCATCAATCCCAGGCAGGTTTTAAACTTTCAAAGCATCTTTTAACTATTTAACTTAGCGGTTCCATGGGTCCGTGGGTCTACGTGTTGTGTCGCACTTGAAGTTAACAAGCAGCTGGAGGTTTGGCTGGTGTGTTCCTTTCCCTCCCTCTCTGCTTCTCAGTCAACGCTGCGCTGAGAAGTTTTTAACTTTGAGAAGCAGTTTACTACTTGTTGGAATATTTATTCTTGTTAATGTGCTTAATGCGCATTTGACATCAAATTATTTTCCTCTGTTAATTTATGTTCTGGGGTTGCTTTGGAATGGACTATTATTCATTGTTTCTTTTTGTGTTTTAATACTATAATTATATATCTTTATACTCAATAATCCTGTTAATAAAATATATCTATAGTCAAGCCAACTTTTGTCAAAGCTATTGTCAGGACAAGGACGAATAGTTCTCTTTCATAAGATTTCATGAAATGTCTCACTATTTTTACTTGTTCTACATCCCGTTTTTATTATTTGTTAAATATGTTTTCCTTTGTGTCATTCTACCTCACCTTTGTTCATTTCAATAAATGTTCCTTTTTTTGATTGAGATTTGTACCATTTGTTATCATCTTTGTGTAATTTTTATGATGTAATTTGAGGGAGCAAAAGTAGTATCGGCTCAAATATCGCTCAAGAAAATCTGCAGTCCGTATCGGTCATCGGCTTAAGCAGATGGGAAAAAAAATGGTATCGGCATTGGCCCTAAAAAACCCATATCGGTCGATCCCCAGTCGTGATTAAACTTTCTGTAGATGCTCCGTTAAAGGGCCACGTACACACTGACAACATGTTCATGACCTGCATGGAAATTCTTCCAACTCTTCCACTCCCTCACAGTCACAAGGCTGCGTTTAGGTCCCAAAACATGGTACTGTTTGATTGAATCTGTATCATGTAGTACCGAATGATTTCGGTCCCCACCTGAAAAACCAACCTGAATTCATATAATCGGATCAATGATCGGCTCAAAAATCCTGATTGTGTAAAGCCTAATGTTTAATTTGACCATCTTTCAGCAGCTCAGTCAGATATAGGCCTATACGTTTTTTTATTTTTTATTTATTTATTTATTCAGTTCATTTCCGACATGGTCGCATTCACAGAAATTTACGTTACTATTTAATAAGGGTGGCACCAAAATGAAAAATCTTGGCCGAAACCAAAACTGAAAGTTTAAGTTCTTGGTGAGGCTCAGCGTCTTAGCTTTATTAAGTATCACACAACTACAGTGTCCCATCTCTAACACTGTTCAGAAAACTCTTTAGTGCTCAGATGCATTGAAATACAGCTTCTCTGTGCGCGCTGACCGCGATGTTTGCTTCTGTCTTTACAAAATCCTGTTTTGGTGAGAAAAGTGTTTCAGCGAAAAACAAAAATGCACTTTTGGGATATTTTAGGCAGAACATTTTTGATGGGCAGAATTACCGTGCATCACTATATTTAATGTAGGGATGTCCCAATACAACTTCTTCATTTCCGATAAGATACCGATATCGCAGCCTTGTGTATCGGCCGAAACCGATATTGATCCTATATCAGCATGAATCATACATTTTTTTTTTCCTTTACTAAAAAAATAATAATTACTTATTTTGTAGTGTGGAATGTTAGATGAGACTTGATCAAGTGATGTTACTCGAACAGAAAACAATAGTAAGCTACAGTAGGTATGAGAAGACTGACCCATTTATTATTAACCAATTGGTTATATAAATTTTAACCTTCAACATGATATCTACTACAGTATTCTACAATTGAATAAAATCAAAAATCAAAAATAATCAGTAAATCCAGAAATTTGAATCCGATATCGGATTTCAGGCTAATATCGGACCGATATTAATACCGGATCGGGACACCCCTAATTTAATGTATACATGAGTAAAGTCAAGTTAAACTTTTTATTTTGTATTTCATATTGTGCATTGTTGGAATGTCAGTTTAAATCTATTATTTATTTCATTGAAGCATTAATATGAATTTATGCAATTGTAATGCCTTCATTTTAGTGAGGTTAGTGCACAATCATAGCCATAAATGCAATGGTACTAACAATTGGCGTAATAATTTATTTCGGGGTTTCGGCCTTGGTCCTCTCATTTTAAGTTTCCAGTTTCAGCCAAGAATTTTAATTTCCCTGCATCCCTAACATGAGATGGAGTGGCCAACGACGCACTTACGACGTGAATTCATCGTAAACAACCCGTTTACATAAATTCTCTGAAGCACATAAAATGTCATATTAATAACAGCAGTTGACTCTATTAACCCTATTTCGCATGTTTGGTACAATTTGTGGAAGTTTAATAGGAGTAGGAGGTTGCATCGCTGAAATGTTGGATACATTGTTTTTCATAAATATTAAAGATATATCACTTAAATAACAGCTGCCTAAAACGTCCATCTATCATTCACATTCACTCCGTTACTGATTACAGCAACATAACGGCAAAATAGACAAAGATAGGTATTATCCATACTTTGATGACTTGTTAAGTTAAAGCACACACAGAGAGAGAGGGGGAGGAACAAAACGCAGGCAGTTTTGTCTGCTCAGTCAGCAATCGATGGCAGGCTGACATTCAGCGCAGCCAATAGACCAACATTAGCACAGTCAAGCTGAAACAGGGTACTCTTCCAGCTGTAAAAACAAAACAAAAACTCAATAACCACCCAATAACTACTCAAAAATCTGACTTATCCATGAATCAAACAAACATTTCATCAAAGAAGGCCTGTTACACATTGAATATTTTTACATATCCTTTTTAGATTGTTTTTCTATTTATATTTTATGTATAGCTGCTAGCTTCATTTTTTTTTTTTATTGCACTATTTTTTGAGTTTTCCTGTGCATTGCCTTCTGAATACACTATTAGCTGACATATCAGTAAATTTACCCACTGCGGGATGAATAAAGAATCTCTACTCTACTCTAACAGGGTGTAGTGCACAAAAATAATGTGTCGCAGGGAACTCTGAATGCTATAACACAACTGTGAACTGCAACACACTAGTCATGAGTGAAGTTCTGGGCCCTGGCAGTGTGTTATATAATAATAGTTGTTGGCAGAGTTAGGGTCAGGTAACAGCCTCAGGCCTCAACAAATCAAGACTGCAGAATAGATTGTCTAGATCAGTCTACCTGTGTCCACCTTGATGAGATTACATCATTGCGCAGCTCAAGATTAACACATTATTTTTAATCTGCAGGTGTGCGTTGCAACGAAATCTGTTGCAAAAGCTGCTTATCAATGCTTAATACTCTGCTCACCTTCCCATGGAACTGTGGATAAAAAATACACAAGTTAGACTGGCTATAAAGTCACATTTGAACTACATTCACTTTTAACTACTCTCATACTGCAATATGTTGTCCTAATCCTTGTATTATTATTATTATTATTATTAAAAAATGGGAATTAAAAATATCTTCCCAGTGTTTTGATAGTGCTTTCTCAAAAGGACATCTTTAATATAAAGAGGTTAATAAATAATGACGTTTCATAGCTGTCATAAGTTATTCAAATTAAAAAAAGGAAAATTAGGTGACAGTTTTATTCTGCTTTTTCACATATGAGTTTTTATAAAAAAATATTACGATTTGGTAACCTGCGCGGACATATTTGAAAAACCACTAAAACATCTTATCCAAGCATTTCCGACCTTAACAGATCACTAACCTAGTGGTTACATTAAGTTTAGCCTAAAATTGGACGGGAAAGTTTTTTATATTATTATTATTATTATTTGAATGCCATTATCTTAAGCCCCCATGTCTTTGGCTTGGTTAACATAGTTAAAGTGAACATTTAGTTGCTTGGCCACTGTAGCACAGGACCAGACAGAGCTATCATGTAGCAACTTAGACCAACTTTGCCAACAGGCTTTCTAAACCCATGAACAAATGTCAGCTTGTGAAAGCTGGTCAGAACTTAAGGACGGGTCCCCTTTTATCAGCACATGTCGTCTTTTATGGTGAGATAAATAGGTGAAGTGGTTAAAAACAGCCAGAAAGCGCTAAAGTCAGTAGCTGAGCTATCTCCGTAGCTTTAGCTGTGCGTGGCAGTCACAGTGCAGTGAAGCCGTGTCAGCGCGACGGCTTCCCAACGAATAACTCACCGTTTTACCCACCAGGCAGTTCTGGTAGCTCTCTATGGCCCTCACCGCCGTCTCAGTTAACTTGACATGAAAGACGGTGACTCTGCCTGAACCCTGTTGGCCACAGTTCAGTCCATACCTCCCATCCTCGGAGAGAGCCGCCATGTTTACCAGCCCTCCACCATCATCCCTGTGAGGCCGCAGCTTTGAGCGGCTGACTAAGCTGAGCTGGCGGGTCGGGGAGGGATCACAGCTGCTGCCTGTCGGGCCGTACACTCCCATTGGCCTCCCATTTAACAGCTTGTTGGTTTTTCACTTTCCTCCCACTGTCAACTCCTAAAGTGGTGCATGTCTTACACCAGTGTATCCACAAGATAACACGATTTCATCATAACTATACATTTAAGTTGGCAACCATTTGATCACTTTTTAGGTGAGATTGTATCCATAATTACTTTGCTTTTTCTGAGAGGAGGAAAATGAAATCACATTAATTTTTGGTTTTGATGGCATGGTGGTTAATTTATTTCTCACTGCTAGGATTAAAAAAAAAAAAAAAAAAAAAAAAAGAGGCGTGTGATTCACTTGTTTATTTACAGGCTTAACCTGTACAGCAGGGGTCTGCAACACTTTTTGCCACAGGGCCAAAATATTTATAGTTTTAGAATGCTGTCTAGTTAAATAGGCTGATGTTTTTTAGTTGATACTTAACATTATGAAGTTGATTGTATATCCCTTTTTGTAGGGGAAGGCATAAACTAGGGGTTCTCAACTGATGGGCCAGATCTCCTGACCCTTATTCAGTGGGTCAGGGATGAGGCAATAATTTGGTGTGGTGCGTGTCTTACACCGGTGTATCCCATAGATAACACAATTTCATCATAACTATACAATTCACCAACTGCAGCTTCTTTAGCGTTTCATCTAAAATGCAAGAAACTGTAAATTGAAATGGCATGCAATTTCACTTTAAACAACAAATTAAACTGTAAAATTATAATCAGGTAAATAACTTCAGGCAACCATTTGATCACTTTTTAGGTGGGATTGTATCCATAATTGCTTTGCTTTTTCTGAGAGGAGAAGAATAAAGTCACATTAATTTTAGGTTTCGATGGCATGGTGGTTAATATATTGCTCACTGATAGGATTTTTTTTTTAAAAAAGCTTGGGATTCACTTATTTATCTACAGGATTAACCGTACAGCAGGGGTCTGCAACTTTTTTTGCCACAGGGCCAAAATATTTCTAGTTTTAGAATGCTATCTAGTTAAACTGAACTCAGGGAGGCTGATGTTTTTTAGTTGATCTTTAGCATTATGAAGTTGATGTTGATTGCATATCCCTTCTTGTAGGGGAAGGCATAAACTAGGGGTTCTCAAGTGATGGGCCAGGTTTCCTGACCCTTGTTTTCTTACAATGCTCTTTTTAGTTTTAGTGTGTGCAAAGTTATTTGGATTAAACATGCATTATGTCATTGATAGAATTATATATTCAAAGACACAATGTTCTGCTTCGGGCAGTGATTGGAAGCTCTGGTAGCACTGGGCTATGTTTTTGGACAGTGCAAAGAACATGGATTGATCTAAGACAATTTGGATCCTCACACCCAACTTTCTTTGTCAAACCTGGGAAAAAAAAACTGATGTTGGTGGTATCGACTCTCAATGAATAATGGATCAATCTTCATGCCACTCGGTTTGTGTAACTTCCTTTGTGTGGTCGTCTTTTTGGGCTTCATGCACAAACTATTCCCTAAATGCTAATTCAAATGTATGTGTCAAATGAAGAGGAAAGAAAAAGTTGAGTCTCCCCTATTGGAAGAATATGCAAATTCTGTAAGACCAGGGCTTTAGTGCAATCAAACTACTGTAAAGACCTTAATAATCAACATTGGAAATACTAAAAAACCTATAATTTGTTTTTGAACTTGTGTTCAAACTTTTTTTAATCATTTTGTGGCCAAAAAAAAAACATATGCAAGACAAACAATCTGTTACATCAATATAATCCCTATGTTAATAAGAGTCAAAGTTGGGTATGCACAAGTATGCCCCCCCCCCAGTGAGTTGAACTATCTACCGGTGCCAGTCCCCTTGACCTGGTGATTAGTGGTTTAGCCCTGGACAGGGTGGAGGAAAAGCCTGTGTGAATGCAACAGATTATCATAGCTCTTCACCCCACCCATCCTATCCCTCCTACAAACACACACACACACACACGCACGCACGCACGCACGCACGCACGCACGCACGCACGCACGCACGCACGCACGCACACACACACACACACACACACACACACACACACACACACACACACACACACACACACACACACACGCACACACACACACACATTTATCATGCACTTATCCATCCCATTACTCGGAATAAACAAACAAACTTGAAAATAAGCATGCATGCAGCATTCAATGGATGCAACAGCTGTCAAAAGCGGAATGATCTAAAGCGGAATAAACAGGTTTTCCATGTAAACCTCGTTCGGGAACTTGAGAAAGTTTGAAGTTTCATTCCAGAGATGCTTTAGTCTGTCTGACAAGTTGCTGACTTTGCAAACAAGTGAATCAAGCCTTCAGGGTAGTTAAGACTGATTGATTTAGAAGTTTAATGTGTTTACAGAGACCCTAAAGGCATTGCCTGATGAATGCCACAGAGCATCTTCAAGTTAAACATGTTTTGTCTTTAGGCTAAAGAGAAAACTGCAGATACTGGAGTGTTTTACTGTAAATGCAAGGAATCGAATAGTGTTTGTTTTCTTATACATGTCAGAATACTGTACTTCAAGTTATAAAACTACTTATTCATTACTGTATTAAACCAACTATGTATTACTAGGCAGAACTCTAATTGTTGACAACTGTTGAACCATTTCTTTTATGGACCTGTTGCAGCACTGCATCCAAGGATAGAAGTGGCCAATCTGGGTCCTCAAGGGCCACTGACTTGCATGCATTAGTTGTCTCCCTGCTCCAACACATCTAATTGTTGTTGCTCATTATCAGGTCTTTTGCAATGCTGTATAAAGACACAAGCTTTAGGTATGTATGTGTGAAAATAGAATTGAATAGAAAACACCTTTATTAATCTCCAGAGGGGAAATTCACATTTGCAGCAACACAGTATAAAAGCATATTTCCACATTTTTCCACACCTCAAGGCTAAAGTGTAGTTGAAAACTGTTAGAAACCTTGTAATAATGTAACATTTTTTAAGGTGACGGACGTGTGACTACTAAAGCTGCCTTTATTTTATTTTTTAACAAAAAAATAGTTATTATTGTTAGATTAATAACGTAAGAACAATAAACAATATATATTTTTTTCTTTTTAAAAGAAATTCTATTTTATTTTTATTTTTGGACAAGATATTTGTGGTGTCTGCCTCACAGCAAGGAGGTCCCGGGCTCAAGCCCTGGGGTGGACACGTGGGTCCTTTCTATGTGGAGTTTGCATGTTCTCCCCGTGGTGTGTGGTTTCCTCCGGGTCCTCCGGCTTCCTCCCACAATCCAAAAACATGACTCTTAGGTTGCCCAAAGGAGTAAATGTGAGTATGACTGGATGTTTGTCTGTGTGTTGCTCTGCGATGGACTGGTGCCCTGTCCAGGGTGTACCCCCACCTAACGCCAATTGTGAGCCAGAGAAAGGAACCGGCCGACCCCCGCAACCCTGAAATAGGACAAAGTAGATCAGACAATGAATGGATGGATGCATATTTGTGTTTGCCGATGCCTCCGAATTCTAAAGAAAATAATTTCAAATTAATTGTGAGACCATTGAGCCTTTTATATATATGGAATTACACAAAACTAATTTAGATATCATTACTAGATTGGATTTTGGGTCAGGATTTTGGTTTAGAGTTAAATTGAATAAAAGAAAAAATGATGTGTATAACTGTATTTTAATTTTGGCAAAGCTTTTAATGAATAAGTGTAGATATGTAAAGACAAAA
Source organism: Gouania willdenowi (assembly GCF_900634775.1). Classification (NCBI taxonomy): domain Eukaryota; kingdom Metazoa; phylum Chordata; class Actinopteri; order Blenniiformes; family Gobiesocidae; genus Gouania; species Gouania willdenowi. Next base: position 24,383,069 of record NC_041048.1, on the reverse strand, counting down.
CCACGTTTTTTACATTTACTATAAATGAGTTTAAAATATAAAAGTTGACTTTCAGCGAGACAGCTCGAGGCAATGAGTGGCAAATGGCAATAGGAGGAGAAACATTTGTTCAGTGACCATAAAGGGAGAATGGGATGTTTATGCAGATTTTGTAAGCAACTGTTCTATTACAGATTACATAGTTTAAAGCTGCTGTATGTAAGTTTTTTTGGCTTCATTTGGTCAAAAATCCATAATCATCCTTGAGCATATTGTAATCCAAAGCGTCCTGAGTGGACAGTGAACAGCTTCTTCTTCTCTGGGCCCTGTAAATTAAGTTTAGAATTCCAGGAGCATGACGCTGGATTTGGCCAATCAAAAATCTTTTTACAGAGTGCTCCATGAGCTGTTTTGAACGTTATTATTGGCTGCCCGACTGAAGTCAGGCACGTTCACGTCCCATTGATAGTAAAAGTGTAATGCAGATGTCCCAGACTCAGCAGAAGTCCCCATCTTGGTGTTAGGCACAGCGGTTACACAGCAAAGCAAGTGGAAAAAGGCTGCTGCTGAGTGTAACAGAGTTAGTAAGTAAGTAATTTATTTATAAAGCGCTTTTTGCAGATAAAATCACAATGTGCTGTACAGAGCTGTGGAAAAATTAATACAAGTGCAACATCATATAGCATAATAAAACATGAGTGCATATACATCATAGGAGCAGCATCATAAACGGATAATAGAAATTTAAAATCCAGTTAACTAAAAGCTTTTCTGAAAAGCAAAGTCTTCAACAGTTTCTTAAAAGTGTCCAGACAGTTCCTGAAGAGACTGGTGCACATTATTCCAGAGTCTGGGGGCCACAGCCTGGAAATGCCAGGTTTCCTCGGGATTTAAATTTTGTTTTTGGGATCTTTAGGAGACCCTGACCTAAAGACCGAAGGCTAAGCCCCGAAGTGTAGGGGCACAGCATGTCCGAGATATATTGAGGGGCCTGGCCATGTAACGCTCGGAAAGCCAGAACTAAGATATTATATTCTATTCAAAACTTCACTGGAAACCAGTGCAGAGTAGCGAGAATGGTGGTGATGTTCTGGAAGCACCAGTTAAAAGTCTGGCAGCAGCATTCTGTACGATTTGGAGTCTATTTAGGGTCGACTTATTAAAACAAGTGAAAACAAACTGACAATAGTCAATGGATGTTGATATAAATGCATGTATGACCAGTTTGAGATCTGATTTTGCTAACAAATGCCTCACTTTACTGATATTTCACAGGTGGTAAAAACAGTTTTTAGTCAGTTGATGGCAGTGACCCACCAAAGACATTGCTTGATCAAACACAAACCCAAGGTTTCTGAGGCTGGTTTTCACAGATGAGCCCAGATCACCAAGGGAGTTTTTAATCAGAGGGATCTAGAGTGATACATGCATTCATGTCAGAGTCTCTATAACACCAGAAAACTATCCAATAACACAACATAACATCCCTACATTTGTAACTATAGTTTATATGGAGGATGAAGTCATTAAAGATCCAGAGCTGTGCACGTTCCTGGGAAGCCGATAAGTTTTGTTCAGTTAGGGAAAGGGGATAGTGTGGTTGTTTCTCACATTTCTACATACTGTAGCTTTAAGTACCTACAAAGAATGTTAATCACTAGAAGGGCCACAAGGCAAGCTGGGACAATGGGTCAGGATAATAAATTACTACAATTGCTGCGGATGTATTGGTCTGTGTAAAAGAGCTGAAAAAAAGCTATAAAAGTATAAATGAATGTGTACATTAAACATAAAGTAACAACAAAAAGCAAAAAGTGTTAAAAGAACAACAACAAAAAAGTGTTGCAGAGATCACTCACAACAAAAAGCATGTGATATAGGCTAAGAACATCTGCAGGTGAAGCTTCCCATGATGGTATACATTATAATATACATTATAGTTGTGATATTATGCTTGATGGCCTTGATTAACCTTCAATGTGGCCTGGATGCAACTCACATACGATAAATAGCCCATCCCTGATAAGATGACCAAACATATGTACAATACTGAATAGCATGAGACAGCCACATGATGGTCACATACAATAAACCAGATGTCTAAAGCAGCGATTCTCAACTGGTGGGTCGGGACCCAAGAGCGGGTTGCAGACCTGTACTGAGTGGGTCGCGGGCAGTTGGTCAAAAATAAATAAATAAATAAATACTTAATGTCTCTCATGTTGGACTTGTCTCTTATTTTGAAAGAATCTTTTCTTTTGACTGGCATGCTGTGAAATACATGTTGCACATAAAAATATATAGATTATATGTGTGTTTTCAACAGCTATTTTTGAAAAACTAAATTTAATTGGTTGAATTCTAAAAAAAATTAAAAAAAAGTGGGTCGCGAATTAATGACCGTGGCAAAATGTGGGTCCCAGGGTGAAACCAGTTGAGAACCCCTGGTCTAAAGCATACAACATTTATTGCAAGAAAATCATTCATTTCAAGATGAATTTCAAACAACAAGACCCACTGAAGACGAAAAACATTTGGAAATCTTTTTTTAAGTTTGACTTTCAAACACCATCAATGATGGCTGAAGAATACCTACAGATAGAAGTTACATGGTTAATAAAAATTTAAAAAAGTTCTAAGATCACTATGGTTATGGATGATTCAAGTTTTGAAAGCAGTTTGTTAAAAGTATTGACAATGTTATCAAGCTCAAAGCTTGTGATTAAATGCCAAATAAACTCATTTTGTGCCTCCAGCAAAATAACTATACTTGTTTCTACTTATTTTGCCGAATGATAAAAAATATATGAAGAGTTGCGACATGTGCATTTGAGTTTAGATTTGTTCTTCAATTTTGACTTTTAACAAAAAAAATTTGATGATGAAAAATGATATACTTGATTTGTGATGATTAAAACTCTAGTTATAATACACAACATTCTCTCTTTGACGTATAGATTTAGCTACTTAAGTAATGAATATTTTTTAATATATAAAAACAATTCCAAAATAATGTTGGGAATACATTAAATAGACTACAGCAGTGGTTCCCAACCAGGAATTTGTGAACCCTTATGGGTACATGAGTACATTGCAGAGGTTTCTTAGAAACAATTATGAATTTATTCCTTACATAAACAGTAATTTTAAAAGCCTATTTCAGAGACTGGTCATGCTCAGCACACAGCTTTTTCAATCAGTGGAATAAACTTATCAAATTATTTCCAAAAAAATTGGAGCAAAATGTGTTCCCTGATATGCAATATTTATAAATGAACAGTAGTAAATAATTAATTACTAAGTTTTTGACAGTTTGATGCTCTAAAGACAACTAATATTTTGTTTGGGGGAAACTGTACAGGTTGACATGAATAAGATGCAGTGGTTTGAGCTGTAGAGGAGAGTTCAGAGGCTAACATTAAAACAACATGTAAATAAAACAAATGAGTACTAAATTAGAGCGACAAAGGAGAATTTTAAGAGATGCTCAGGGTACACAAGAAAGAAAAGGTAAAATAAACAATGGAATACAGTGTAATAATCCCAATTGTTTTGACCCTCTGTGACACCCCTGCCTGCACTAATGTATGTTGTCACACGTATTAACTTTCCAGTAGCCAACATGTGGGAGCTCACAGTTGTTTGAAATTTTGCTCAAAAGAAAAAAAAGACCTCCTGGGATTATTAACGGCTCTCTTCTGTTTTGACTCCACGTGGCAATCTGGCCCTGAGGACAGGATTTGTTGGCAGTGAGAAAAAAACCATCTGCTGCTGGTTATCACTACGGGGAAATGTATTGTGGAAGCAGAGTTTGATCATGAGCTGTATGTTTGTGTGTGACAGTATCTCTTTGTCTGAGCATTGAATAGTCACATTAATAACAAGGATAATCAACGTTTAACTTCAAGCCTTTACATTTGATCTTTTATTGTTTACATTTATAGATGTATCATGGAGGGAGCACATTGTGGTGTAATTAAAAAAAGAGTTCTCTCACCTGGCTTTTAAAGACCTTGAGAAACAGCAGCTTCACCAGTTAATAATTGGCCCTTGTATAGGGAAAGTGTGCACTTAGACTATTGACTGTTATCACTACTGAGCAAAAAGCCAAGGAAGCAGTATCTCTAAGGCTGACTTTAATGGAGAAGAGAGCACATGGTTGAAAGAGAAAGGTCAATTTCCCTTTTGTCTGCTGGGGAGAGATAGCAGCAGCACAAAGGTGCTGTTCAACCAAACACAATTTTAATGCTGTGTAGACTTTCTCAGCTTTCCATGATTACAGGCAGAGCAGAACATTAATGAAGTCTTTGAAAGAAGATTTTGTTGCCCAGTGTCTAACCAGAGATATACGTTCTACTTCAGTGGCCACTGGAAATCCTCTAATTTTACATTGTATCAACATCTGTTTTGCTCCTTCTGTTGTATATCATAGGACTCACATTGCCTTCCAATGGATACAAGCCTCTGAATGGACACACGTGCTACCAGAGCTGAATCCCACCAGCTGTACTCAGGAGAGAGCACACAAGTCGGCCTGTGATCGATCAGGTAGCGGTTCAGGTAGCTCTCCTCTAAGCCTCTGGCAGTTACACCGTTAGCCTGGTCTTGAAAAAGGAGGACGGAGCAGGCACGTGCCAGTTTATACATCTCAGATACAAGCCCTCCATACAGTTCTGAGGTGTAGTAATACTCTCCCTCCTCTTCCTCCACAAACGCAAAGGAGCCTTCATCATCTTCATAAGGATACACACTTCTTTGCATCCCATAGAGTTCAGGGTGCAATGTAGCCACCAAGTCTCCAAGAATTTCCTCTTCCACAGGAGCCACAAACTCTTGGTCAACGTCAGCACAGAAAATGTAGTCGACCTCGCTCCCGATCGGGTCTTTGATTGCATCAGCAAGCAATGGCATTCGCCGATAAGACAATCTGTCCCATCCCGGGAGCTCTGCAACAGGAAGCACCTTCATCTGGCGTTCAGGTCCGAGCTCGATCAGAGGTTCCAGTGAACCAGGGCTATCTGTAAGAATATAGTAAGTCACCATTTTACCTGGGAGAAAGTGGGTCTCAGCTGATGTCAGGAAGCGTTTGATAAACCGTGTGTAAGTTCCCACGACGAGGACAAACAAGCCTGTCTGGATTCCTTGCTGCCCAAATTTAGCTCTGCGCCATGCTGAGTTAGGGGAGTCACCCCACACTAGAGGAGCCCCCCATGGTGTCATCTCCGGGGTTTTAATTTCATCCTGCCTGCTGGCTGTCATTACACTTCCTTGGACTTGTCCCAAAGCATGAAGTACAGGATAGGCAGATTCTATGCTGAGAGCAGCTTTACGTCCATGAAGGAAGTCTGAGGAAGCACAACACAGTTCAGCGCTGCAATGAATGAGATACACGCAGATGGAAAATGCATCACAATGTGTCAGCTCAATGGCTGACACATGTTTTCTGAATCACAAAGATTTGAACAAAAGGGAAAAATATTCATTACATAAAGTACCTTTTCAAACAGAATATATTGTAACACACTGAATCTGCTCAGTCAAGGTCATCTAAAGTAAATATAACTGTTCTAAGTACGCACTTTTTCATTTGAATGTTGTGTCATGACACAAAGTCTGGTAGAATATGTTCTTCTGCACACTCACATATGATAAGGCAGAGGAGAAAACAACTCAGGACCATCTGTAGTCTGGTCACTCTGACGACTCCTGTTTTAATGACAGACACACATTTTCAAGACTTTCTGAATCAGGAAATGCAGATACTGTAATGAGTATGAATTTTGTTAAATAAAATGAAGCCATTCCTTCATTATATAGCCATTCAACCTCGAGTTTAAAAAGTTCCATAACTAAGAATGCATGCAATAGTCTAGCTTTAGTATTTAAGATTTTAGAAACTATAGTTGTATACAACTCCTCCGGCTTTAGAACTATTCAAAAAGCTTTTGGGTTCCCATGTCCTACAGAATGGTTAGTTTCAGTAATTGTTCTCATAAAGTGTCTGAGTATAATGAAGATAAAGAGGAGCAGACTGTACTGACCTGTAGGTGACTTGCAGAACAAAAAAAAAGCCATTCTGTTGTAAATCACGACAGGACAAACACTTTTCTGATGAGCCTGTTTCTGAGTTTCTCTACTTCCTGGAAAGGATTGTTTGTGTTTTTTTGTGTGTGAAATCTTCACCCTTCTTTCTCTTTCCACTCATGACATTCAGACTTTCCCTCCCCTTTCACCACGTCTTGTTTCCCACTCTCCCCTCTCAGGTCCCCCTCTCAGGCTTCTGCAGTATTCAGTTTTGGATCCAAACCATGTGCAGGGAACTCACATTCCTGTACAGGGTTGGGTTAAAGTCACTGGCACAATGCTTTTAAGATTTAACCAAGAAGTATTCGGACTGATTCTGGACACCAGGCCCACCAGCCTTACCCTTCTTTTCCTTTCTTTTCTTTTTGGGATGTTATCTTTTATTTATTCACCAGGTAGCGCTGTTTGACAGGGAATAGAGTGAAACTTGGATAACGTTTGACTTCATTTAAAAATGTAAACTGGTAATGAATTGAAACAGCATCTGTCTGTATTTAAAGTCTCATTAAAAGTGAAGCTTTCTAATGAATCAACTGAAAACTACTTGTACATACATCTTCCGACCTGCTTGCTCCTTTTTATGGCCTTGGGGGTCTGCTGGTGTACGGAATCTGATTTGTGTCAAAAAGAAACCAAAAAAAATTTAAAAAAATTCTGAATTGCAAACAGAAAATAAGACTTTGCCATGAAGGTCATCTAAAAAATAAAACACATTACTTATAATGTTTCAACATCCTGCCTTTTTGCTTGTGCTTCCTTACTTTTTGCTTGTGGCTCTTGACTTTTTGCTTGTAATTCTGACATAAACGTCCCGTCACAAAGAAATGGCTTAAACCAGATTCCCCATCTATTAAGGAGTAGTATATTGTATATGAACCATATGTAATGGAGATAATGACTTTCTCTTGAGGCCCCAGGAATGTAAGTTTGAGGGAATTTGGAAGAAATGGAAAATGTATATTTCCCCGAGAAGCCCGAACTATGTTTACAATTTTTTAAAATTTTATATAACACCCCATGTTCTGTTTTAATTAATACTGTAATACGATGTGTATTGATATGATATAAAAGAAGGTGGAAAAAAAATTAAAATGGATCAGAGTGTAAAAGAATGTAACCCGTGTTGACAGTATGTTTGACATGTATAAGCCTTTTCACACTCTCTCTCTCTGAGTTCAAAGGTCAAGAGGGATAAACTTACATTGCCTGACAGCGAGTCTGACAGAGATTTAGATTATTTTTACGGTTACAGCATTGATTCCTTGAAATAATTCTTTGCGGAAATGTGGTATTGGTCTCCAAGGCAAAAATGCTGAGTTAGCTTCTAAAGCTAATGCTGCACACAAGCTGAAAATTCAGGTTTTTCCTGACTTTTTAAACAGTGACCAATCAGCTGATGATGCAGTTTCACTTATCGGCCTATTTAGTGTCCATCCTGTGCACTTCCTTCAAATTTGTACATTGAATTTAAATAATAGCTTATTAAAAACAATCATGGACCCAGTTGGTGTACGGTACCTCCTAAATGTACCTTTTCAAAGTGAGAATGGATCTTAGTTTTCTGAGTAAAGTGAAATCACAAGGGTTTGTTGGGAATGTGGCAGTGGCATGGTTGAGAACATCATTCATGTCAGTTTTACGGATTGGCTCCAAAGATGCTAACTCAGGATGTACATCTTTTGCTTTTGTGATTCCATCTCCTCAAGTATCAGTGAAAAGGAAGGCTGCAGATCAATTGTCAGTTTTTACAGTGTTATCAGTGTTACAGTGTTACAGTGAATAGAATAATCACAAGTGATTAATAATCTGTGCAGACTCGAGCTCTGTTCTAATGGCAATACAACATTTTAAGTCTTCTCGTAGACAGGATTTGGTTAACGAAATTTATGAAAACTTGTACAGACTTTATAGGAGAGGTTTCAAGATTTTGTTTTTATGGATTCCAGCACATAGAGGCATAACCGGTAATGAAGTGGCTGATAAATTAGCAAAGCAGGCACTTACATCAAATGACCCTCTTATGGACATTCCATTATTTTAATAGGGCAGAGGCAAAGTCATTTATTAAAAGAAATATCATGGCAGAATGGCAGGCATGTTGGGACTCATCAAATACAGGGAGATATGTACTGTATATGCTTAGCAGAGCACAGTGGGTACTGGGAGGCGCACCGCTGGAAGTAGCATGGAATAGAGGATCATTACTTGACTGAGAATAGGGCAGACAAGGCTCAATAAAATCAATAAGCATGATACAGGATTGTGTGAGCATTGTAACGAGGCAGAGACTGTGGAGCATGTTCTCCGATGATGTAATAGATATTTAAGACAAAGGCAAATGATGCTGCAGGAGATTAATGTGGGTAATGTTTTGAATAAAGTTCAACTGAATAGGGTATTCAAATTCCTTAATTATGTGAAGAATAACGGGTTTTTTGTTTGTTATTTTATTTTAGTTATTGTTATTAAGTGGTGATGATGATGATAGTAATAATAATGATAATTATCATGACTTAAGGAAAAGGACGAAGCTCTGGTTCACACTCCGATACAGTAGGTGGTGGAAAATGCACCTGTCCCAGTTAAGTGCCACTTGCCAACAAACCACACAAGAAGAAGAAGAAGATCAGGTCACGTACTGAGTTGTGTTTGCCATCACAAACCGTACTAATATTGTAAGACAATCTGAGCATGCAGCAGTCCTGTACTGCGATTGTACCCGTGCTGGAATTGCCATGCGCAAATTGTCACACTGAGATTGCAATGATATCTTAGGAGAAGATTATCCTGCCTTGGAACCTCTCCTGTCTTGTATATTGAGCCGTTGTGCATTTTTCCCCAAGAAAACAAGCCATTCAGCACTAGTCAAATAACATTAACTTTGAACAATAACTTTGCAAAAATTCATTTTTCGCATATATAATCTCAGTACGATGCAATCTGATTCCCAGTACGCCACACTGGGAGAACTATCCAGCTGCAGCCCTGGAGCGGAAGCCCCTGACGTGACACAAGCCTCTGGCTGGATGGAAGTGACGTAGAATACCAGTAACCCTATCCACTGTTCTGGCAAATTTGGAACTTTGCAATACTTAACTTTCTTTTTTACTAACCCTAACAGCTACCGCCTCCACTTCCTGGTTATACTTTCTTTTTAGGCCGGGCTACCAAACTCAAAACGCCACTCATTTTGTTATTCTTCTTGTTCTTGTTGTTCTTCCTGTTGTTGTGTACACTAGTTAAAATCGCTACTCCTCTGTTTGGTAGGTATAATCTATGGATGTATACGCATCAACGATTTTTGATTTGGGGCCCCAAAAGAAAAAAAAAAAGAATTTCGATTTCTCATTTGTTTGTGAGTCAAATATTACGACGGATGGTTGTACCGAACCATTGGCACATACCAATTTTTGGGAACATAGTCGTGTGGTATATCATTTCAAAGGGAATTCAACGCAGATTATGATTATGCTTCGCACAATTCAATTAGGGGCCCACCCCCCTTTTTTCAGTAATTTTCATTAAAGTTGTTCTCTCATTTATTTGTGACTCAAATATTGCGACAGTTGGTGGTACCAAATCATTGACACATACCAATATATGAATGGGGCCCATTACTCTGTATGTGCCAAGGGAGCGCCAGGGACTGAATTATCAGGAATGTGGTACGTGCTTTTTGGCGCAGAGACGTTCCGTGGTCTCGGCCGTAGTTCATCTGAACTTGTTTACTAACCCTAACCGCTACCGCCTCCACTTTCTGGTTAAATTTGAGATTTGTTGCACTGAAAAATAGCTTCCGCTGTCACGTCAGGGGTACTTCCATCCAGTCAGAGGCTTGTGTCACGTCAGGGGCTTCCGCACCGGGGCTGCAGCTGGATGCTATTGCACACGGGACGTTGATCAGTGTCTATGGTGGGTTCTTTACGGTGGTATAGTGGCAGGATTAACTCAAACACTGCATTAAACCAACAGAAGGAATAACTATGGCGTTACGTGGCCTCCTCAATGAAGTGAGAACACTCAGAGCAGAAACTGAAATCGAGGGCGTAAAAACAGTACATCGCGGGTAATACACAGCATTGGAATGAAAAGCTTTTGGGATGCTACTGTTACAGTATTTTACTGGTTACTGTGTTGGTGTAATAGCCAGAGAGGGCAGCAGAGGATGCACAGCACTTGGGAGCAAAGTAAAACATAAATAAAAGCAGTGATTTAACTCCAAATCACACCTGTGCTGATATTTCAGCTCAACAGCACTCTGTGATATTGCCTAAATATGCATCACACAGATGGGTGAAAACACTGGTCGCTGATCTCCGTATACTGATAACATGGTGGTGTTACTGTACCGGTGTAATTTGATGCAGATGAATCAAATGAGCTGCTTTATCATAGTGAATGCCAATTTAAATCTGAAATTGTCTAGGAATTTATGAACATTAAATATGAGCTGATACATACACGCAAAAAGGCAGGATAGTATGGCAGTAAGATAATATTGTGCATTGTATAGTGATTGTGATCATGTCCCCCAGTCACACATTGATCAGTTGTAGTTTTAAAAGACTTCCTTCGTGTTTGTGGAGCACCTCAGAGACTGATGTTCTGGAGACACATGCTCCTCTCATGGTCAGGTGCAGTGGGTGCTGTCCAAACGTGCAGCAACAGCCCCCCAACAAACCACACCACGGAAGGTCCAGTGTAAAGAATGTTATTTATGTATATGCAGTGGCGAGTAGTAACGCTTTACATTTACTCTATGTACCAGGCATATCACGCTAGCTTATCAACAAGGGGATGAAATAACGCTCCAAAGTTGGGTTAAATTACTGTCTTGCCTTGATGTTAGTGAAGATATTTCAGAACAAGTGTGTTCAAGCACTATATATATATATATATATATATATATATATATATATATATATATATATATATATATATATATATATATATATTATCACAGAAAGAAATAGACGTACAGTGCAGGACGAGGTAGAACGCTCAAAGAACTTTTTTCTTTTTTGTATCATGTTTTGAAAAGCATATACAATATACAGTTGACATAACAAAATGTATATATGTATATTCACATCAACTATACATTAAATGTGTAGACTGTTTATGCAACGTCCTATACAACTGTTAACTTGCTTTTCCTTCCTTTTTTGTTTTGAATCTACATACATATGAACACACATACATGTATATAGAAACAGGTACATACAACACAAATAGTCTGACAAAAACTCAGTCTAGACAGCAAGCAATCAAATGAAAAGACAAACAAAACAAAGACAAACACAACACCCTGGGATTTTCAGATGTACTATATGTATCTGATTCAAACACACTAAGATTAAGGTAAAGTTAAATTTCAGTCCTATAACTGAGGAATGGGCCTATTATCCTTATACAAGTCCTACATCCCTGTCACTCTATAAATGACCTGCTCGTAACTTGTCATTGTGCCTGACACCTCTATCCATTTTTTAAAAGAGGACAAACTGGTGGAATTCCAGTGGCGTAATATTATTCTTCATCCTGTTACCAGTGCGGGGCGACACTACAGTCTATGATGTTTATGATGGAGATGGAGGGTTCTTTGAGTAACCTGAATATCTCATTTAACCAAGAGATTATCAAATCCTACATCTTTTCAGCTTTTTCACAATTATACAGCATATGCACTAGTGTCCCTACCCCTCTCTGACACCTCCAGTACACATCACTGCTTTTTAATCTGAGCCTGGCCAACCTCGAAGGTGTCCAGTAGGATCTCGTCAGGATTTTATAAAACATTTGTTGAACCTCGCGTGAATGACAAAACCAAGATGAGAGAACTCATAATTTGGAGATTCAGATCCCTTTTCCAGCATTCTTTAAGCCCATCCATTCTTGGTAAGTGTGTACTCCTGATAAGCCCATCACATTTGGATGCCGCCTTATTTTTACATTTTAACTTGTGCGAAACATCCTGGATACCAGTGCTACTATGCAAATGTTGTTTGTGGGAAATTACGCAATGTCTAATTTGTAAGAATCTCCAAAATTCTAAGTTAGCCAGTCCAAATTTGTTTTTGAGTTATTCAAAAGACCTGAAGCTATTCTCTCCCACCACATCACTGAGGGTGTGTATCCCACATTTAAAACTGCTAATAGACAAGAAATGTGTGTCTATTAGCAGTTTTTTACTATTCCATATTGAGGCTTTATATGTCAGGTATGGATCGAGTTTGAGAACTGACAACAGCTAGCACTGGATTCTGAACTGGAATTGGTCTAGCTATGTGTGTGAGAAATACCTCCAAAGAGTCTTATCTAGAGGAAGATGCATTTTACTCAGTTGAGATAGCGAGAATACCAACTGATATTGTTCTATATTTGACAGTGCTCAACCCCCTTCATCACGCCTGCACTATTTTGTACGAGTAAACATAGGTTTCCGTCCAGCCCATATACATTTTTCTATCAATTGATTATATTTTTTTAAGTAGTGGAGAAGGAATAAGCAGAGGCAGCATAGATATAATGTAACTGATGTTCGGAGTTCATTTTGCCCATCAGGGAGAGGTTCAGTTAATCCCAGTTTTGTAAAAGAGTTCCAGTTTTCTGTATTAATGGCAATATGTTAATTTCCATTATTTTATAAGCTCAATGTCAAGTGGATACCCAAATATATTAAGCCATCAGGCTTTCTTCTTCTTCTTCTTCTTCTTCTTCTTCTTCTTCTTCTTCTTCTTTTTTCTAAATTAAAATGCCACTCACAATCTCAAACAACTGTATTCTGTTTCCCTTTTTCTAATATAAATATAGTTCAAATAACATGCAGTATAAAAAATAATTGAGCTGGTGCATATTGTCACTTTGTGAACAAATCCTTGCTACTCTGTTACGTCGTCAGTGGCGCTCACTTGTGCGCCATGCGATACCCCATGCTGCGAAAAAAATTCTATTGAGATCCCTGATACTGTACTTATATACAGTATATATATTATCAGGGTTTTCAACAGGAATTTAAGCACCAGGGATGCTTAAACACACACACACACACACGCACGCACACACACACACACACACACACACACACGCACACACACGCACACGCACGCACACACACACACACACACGCACACACACACACACACACACACACACACACACACACACACACACACACACACACACACACACACACATACTATATATAAGCATTGTGTTGACTGACTAATACAAACACAGATTTTGTTTGTTTAAATAATTGATAATTTGGATTTTGCCACCTCCAACTTCAAATGTGCATCAGTGAGTTGCATTAAAACATTTTCTGTGCAAAATCTCCTCTTGCTGAAAAGCCCCTTCCACTCTCACTTTGGTGCATTACATTTGCAGCGATTTCTGAAAATGACAAACCTTGTTTTGCTATTTCAAAAATGATTTCAGAGTACAGTTAAAAGGACATATAAACAGGACTTGGCAGGACCTTCTTCCTGTGAGGCGGACGTGCTAACCACCGTGCACCCACAATTTGTTCAAATATCTAAAAATCAAATGAAATGACAGATTGTTGTTTTTTTTTGAGCACTTGGAACAGCTGTCAACTGAACGTTCTGCTATCCCACAGAATGTTTTGTAACTTATAGTAGTTATTACCAAATTATCGGTTAAAGAAACAAACATTATATAAAGTATTTATAATTTCTAAGATTTCATTTTCACTTCACTTATTCCTACAAGTAAAGTGGAAAAAACATTAACCGTCGAAGAGAGTTGTCTCATGACAATTTTTCTGTGTGCCTGATCTTTATAAGCACTAACAATTTTAAACTCTCAGCTTTCACTGAAATGATGGCAGAGCGTATATAGTGATTACATATAATACATACCTTTAAATCTCTTTGTTTTCATGGTGGGTAGCTGTTGTGTTTGTATCCTTTCATGAAAAATAGAAAGTGTCTATTTGTACGGTTGCCGTACGGACAAACCCCGGTGCTATTGGTACGGTTACCAAAGTACGTACGTAGCATCTTAGGGTTAGGTTATAATCCTATATCGCAACAATTTTTAGGTTTAGGGTTAGGTTTTGTTTTAGTCACGTGACCTAAACTGGCCAAATAGGGGCGCTGCGTACGGATAGAATGACTTTATATTGATACGGCAACTGTACAGATAGCACTACCTAAAAAATAATACTGCTGAAAACATGGCTTCTATCCTCATTTCTGTCATACCTATTGCTTATTATCATCAGGGACTTAGAAAAACTCAAAAAATCACTTTGCAGTTTATTACGATAAATCTTGTAATTATTTAGTACATCCATACAGAAATTGAAACAAATATTCGGTTCGTGGAAACAACTTCCAACTGAGGCATCGGTGAGAAACAAAAACATTAAGAAAACAGCACAGGCTTCATGACCAACAGGATAGATTATAGGGTGCATGTGGCAAATCGTTCCCAAATTTCTTTTTTTCCCCATCAGTTTGTTGGCAGAAAAGTGGAGGAGGCGACCGCTCTCTTTGCAAGGACTAAGCCTCACTCATACTATTTAATCTGGTAAATACTTAGTCTTAGTCTCTATGAATGGATTGCAGCACATAAATATGAGTGTCCCTATTACATCAAAAATGAAGGTGCTTGACAACAATGTGCTGAATGGTTGCGGATCAAAGTCTATTTGACAGGGCTACTTGAGTGTCAGATGCTCATTAGTACAATAGAAATAAGAGTAGAGAAATAATTTATGTGCATATAATAATTTAAATCAGTAGTTCTTAATTGATTTGGCTTCAGGATCCTTTTTTTAGGAGTTTCCACCAAAATTGACTTTTCTGAATTTCAACAGTTACATAAGAATACGGCTCAGTTTGATAAATTTGTGATGATATCACAGTTCATCACAGTAGTAGTGGAACTGATTTTTTCTGACAACAAAAGAATATTCTGTAAATACATTTTTCATTAACAAAAACCAAAACTAAACTAATATATCTCACTCACAATAACAAAATAACTCAGAAATGATAGGATGAGCCTAATTTAATGTTTTCACTGTCACTGGATCAGGAGTTTGGGAAGTGTGCTTTTTTTAAATATATATATATATATATATATATATAAATGATGATCACACAATAGCCGAGGAGCTACAAAGAAAACTGTGCTGCAAGAAAAAAAAGTGTTGGAAGGGTTTCTCATTGTTTTTTATATCTATGATATAATGGATCCTTAGAAAAATATTTTCATGAATGCAGCTTTGTACTCATAAAAAACTAAACACATTTCACAACAAGCTTAGATAATGTAATAGTTTTTATTTGTCTGATTTTGATATATTTCCGTTCAAAAAGCTATTTAGTTTAATTTTTTTGGATTATCTGTGTCATGCTACATACGGTAACTTAATACTTAGTTTACCTAGCAAACAAACCTTTACCTTCTTTGAGTTTTGATAACACCCTGAGAAAAAGTCTTCCTCAACATTGTTAAGTAGCTGTAGTCATAAATGATTTGTTTACCAACATTTGCTGATTCTGATGATTTTTTTTTTTTTTTTTTACATTTATTTTGTATTTAATCACTGTGTTCTTTATGTTCAATAAAGTAAATTGCCATCATGTAGAAATTGAGTTTTAACTCAAAAGTGGAGATTGAAACGTCAAGTGTCAAAAATAAGTTACAATCACTGTCTCTGTATGTTATATAGATAGGATATACTGTAGATAATACAAAACATAGAGTTTAATGATGGCATGCTTGAGCAGGCAGTATAGAGAAGAGCGACAAGGCCACCACCACCCCACGCACTAACACAACCTGTTTCCTCCATGTATGAATTTATCACGTGGTAATATAGTTTATAGCTAATCAAACAGGCTCATTTAAGGATCACAGTCATTTTTTTTCTTGCGTGAATTCATGAATAAATTATTAAACGGTGGCTGTCAGATAGATGTTATTAGATGTGTGATGCAGCATTTTGGGGAAAACAGAAGCGAGGAGAAGAGATTGCATTAAATGACCTCCTCCACACCTTTGGTCCTCACTCTCGTCGCTCCGCTTTCTCTCTTCGCCTTGTTCCTCTGCTCTCTAACCAACACCACCTCTTCCTCCCCTCTCTCAAGCATTCACTTCTGGTCATCTAACATCTTAAACAGGGCCTGCAGCAGGCGGTCATCTCTGTGCCTGTACGGCCCGGTGCTGTAGAAACCATCACTGTAGTCACTGTAGACGCTGTCTTCACTTCCCTGCAACTTGTTAATCATGTCCAGAGCTTGGTACAGCTTCTGAGGTGGGAGTTTTGTAGTAGGAGTAGCAAAACTCTGAGCCTGCTTCTGTTGCTTCCTCCAGGCAGATGAGGACCTGGATACTGCTGAAGGCTGCTGCATGGATGGGGTCTGCCGGTTGAAGGCTGTCTTCAAGAGCTGAAGCAGAGCCAGAGATGGGGAATAGGAGGGATTTGAGGGCTTTTTGGCTTCCATCTTAGAATAGGTGACAGAGGAGGGCACATGGTCGGTTTTTTGAGGTGGGTTGGTCTCTGTGGGCTCCTGTGTCAACAAAGAGAGGAGAGACATGGTATGGATCCATGTGCAAAATGTGACAGAAACAAGTTCTTCAGAATAAGTAACTGCATCATCTTCAAATGTTAAAAACAAAAAAAAAACTTAATGCACACTTCGATATGTTTAAATAACACATATTTAAAGGGCCCATGTTACACTAAATCAACTTTTCTGAGCTTTAAACATCATAAAAGTGCTATATGGGCTTCATACACATGCCCAAAGTGTTTTTTTCATTGATTCCCTCAATCGTTAGTTAGAGGGTGTTTTGCTCCTTTCTTACTGCAGGGTGAGCCCAAACACCTCGCTCCAATTTGATGACGCGTTCCCACTTTGATGACAAATTTGAGGCGGCACTGAGCTGGAGAAGCCGCGCCTCCAGGAAGCTCTCTGCCGTGATTGACATGTAAACAGGCACGCCCACAAAGGTGAGCATTTCAGCGTCCATCGCACAGTGCTATGTGGGGAGGAGGAAGTCGGTGTCCAGGCTATAGGCACTCTAACTCATGAATATGCATAAGTTGGCCGCAGTTAGTGTGGAGTTGCTCAGAAAGTGACTCGGAAATCAGGCAAGTTTGGGAAAATAAACCTCAAATACTATGTTTTTGGGGTTCTTAGAACAAATGGAGATGAGTGGAAAATAGCATGACATGGATCCTTTAACTATATACAAGTTTTAATGCATTGTATTGGATGGATGGACTGGCTACTATTTTGGGCACTAAATTTCTCATATTGCTTAGGTTTCATATCGACTATATTTCATGGGATCTATATGTATACATATGAAAACCAACATAGACTTGCACTTAATCAGAAATTGTTATCATTACATTTACCCTTTGATAACACAATCCAAAACACCTTAAGCTATTCCAGTTTTCAACAATTTCCACCACTGAATGCTAGAGCAATAACTGACAGCCTTTCTTTTGCTCTTACCTCCATCATGTCGTCC
Organism: Gouania willdenowi; assembly: GCF_900634775.1. Classification (NCBI taxonomy): domain Eukaryota; kingdom Metazoa; phylum Chordata; class Actinopteri; order Blenniiformes; family Gobiesocidae; genus Gouania; species Gouania willdenowi. Next base: position 24,365,486 of record NC_041048.1, on the reverse strand, counting down.
ATGTGCTCTACACCACGGCGATCATTCTGCACCGCGTTGTAAGGAATGTACACGCGAGGTGTCTTCATGTGTTCTGGTTTCACAGACGTTCCATGAAGAATCAACTTCCAGTTTAAAATCCGGCCCTCATTCTCCATATGGCCCGACTGAGGAAGAGGGAAAATGTGGTTGAATACAGAAAACAGGAGTGCATGTGATATGCACACTTCTAAACCTGATGTAGGAAAACTTAATGAATGAATGAACAAAACAGTAAATCAAAAATACTTCAGAACGTGGGAAACTCACAGTGTCTGTGATCTTCAGGGTCCATGTACCAGCAGGATCTTCTCCCCATGTATGAACAGACATAAAGTCCCAGTTTCTAAAGCCATTGGAGGACGTGTCCCTCTCTCGCTCAGCCAACAGCACTGTACTGGTACCTGTGGGAAAAAGTTGGAAAACAAATGGGTTACCCAAGGATTTTCTTTTTCTTTTGTCTATTGTTTTAATGTGCACTCCTGTGATCTCTAACCAGCAGGCGAGGTAAGTGTGATGTGCAGATCTCCTCTCCGTGTGTATTCAATGCTTGCTTCCACCTGCACATGCTCTAATGAGAGAACAGCATTCTCTTGCCCAACACAAGCCTTGGTTGGAATCTCTATAGTGATCTCCCCTGCTGCTTTGAGCTCCCTGTGGAATAGATTAAAATAGCAGTGAATGAGACACAAACAGCTCTCTGTGACAACAGATGTCTGTCATACATGGCTCATGTGCTCTTATTAATTAATGTTTGCTCTGATTAACCCTAACACTACAACACGAACACATAATCTCGACAGCTACTTTATTAACAAACACAATCATGCTTGATATGGTCATTCATTTATAATCACACGTCAAACAGCTAATCTGCTTCTCTTCTAGACATGAATGAAATGATTTTTGTTCTCACACTGGCATTACACAGGAGGGGCTAGACCGCGTATAAAAAAGAAAAGCTGGTGCCTTCTCTTGGCTTAATCCCACTATTTAACACATAATATAATTATCAAAGTGCATGAAATAATTATTTGACAGATGTCAAATTTATATTGTTGCCCTTGCCATCCCTATTCCAGGCTTAGTTGTTGTCCCTGCGTCTCTATGCAAAAAGCAACAGATGTGATGTAATTAATTAACGCAGATGTTCACCTGTTTTTTTTTTTTTTTTGTGGGGGGGGCAAAGATGACAGAACAAAATAAAGTAAAGCCCTCTGTCCATCTTGAGATAAGGTAGTTGATAATGCAAAAGGAATTATTATATTGTAGAATAAGGATAGTGGTTTTGGATCGTGTGCTTACATATACCGGTACTGTACTGTACTGTACTGTACTGTACTGTATATGATATGAGTTTAATCTTCCATCTGTATTCCATTCATAAGGTTCAATTGTCTAGTCAGCTTTGTTAACTCTGCTTTGTGCAGCTAAATACAGCTTATGAGAATATTTAAGGAAAGACGACAGAACATGAAGCCCAAAGAGCAGGGTAACCTCTTCATACCTTGGCTGAAAGGAGTCATCCCTCACAATGCACTGCTTCTTTTCTGGCACATGCTTCCACGTGGATGGGTCTGCGAGGTCCACGAGAGCTTTAGCGTTCAGTAAGCCGAAGCCAAACCGGCTGTTGACCATCAGACCAGCTCCGTTCCTCTTCCAGCCTGGATTATTGGCTAAAGGATCAAACTCTGAGGTCCAGACCACAATGTGCTGTAGGTCTCTCCAGGTCAGATCAGGACTGAAGAAGCAGTGTCAGAAAGAGGAGATTTATTGTTATAATTTGGTCTTATTGAATTTACACTATCATAAGTCACATAACAGTTTCATACTTTTGCTCCAGAGCCAGGGCAAATATTCCAGCAGCTAGCGGAGCCGAAGCTGACGTCCCAGTGTGGGTCTGCGTGCATTCATTGTGTAAATCAGCACTCGTCTGAAATTTTTAAAAAGCTGTTTATTTTTCATGCAAACAACATGCAGAACACTGAAGGAAAATGCTTTGGTCCATCACATGCTTACAATCCTCTGGTCTGTGTAGTCTCCACTGCTATACGCTGTGGCTAGAGTGGAGGAGCACTTCTCAGCGTACCATGGGGACAGTCCCTGCTGGGAGGCACTGCTGATGGAGATAGTGTAGATGCTGTCCGTGTAGCCGTCACAATCACAGTTGTCTCCTTGGCGACCACCATTGCCTGATGCCCACACAAAGATAGAGCCTTTCCCACCTCGTCCCTAAAAAAAAATATAACATAATAGTTCACAAGGAAGAGTAAGATTAATCCTCTAAACGTTTCCTGAATCTCATGCCACCTGTCATATCCTTAGATCCTTTTAAAGATGAATAAAAACCTCCATGTTAAGAGCATTGACTACTGTGATTATTAAATAACAATATCCTTAAATATGACAAAGCTGTCTTAAATTTTTCATATTTGATTTAATCTGAACTCGGCATCCCTCTGCTAATAGCTACATCTGATTTCATTCACCAAATCGATTCAATATTTAAAATAGAAACATGTACCTATTGTTTAAAGTCACAAAAAACAAATTCTACAAGATTAGGAACAAATGAATGAATCACGAATTTAGAGCAGACTTTGTACGATTCACAGTCTGCTTTCTGTTTCTTTATTTGAAGTTACTAATTCTGATCTGCTTGAATGGCACCACAATCTCTCATTGTTAGTTGTAAGCTGTTACATGTGTTGTGTTTAGTTGTTTTTTGCTCTTACATGTTGGAACGGTCTATTTGTAAACAGAAGTAGAAAAGAAACTACTATATATATATATACCTGCCTTTCCTAATACAAGTAAAATTAAAAAAAGAAAGAAAGAAAGAAAAAAGACCGACCAACAAAGCTGATCAGCTCTGAGTTATTATCATTTTGACATTTTACTATGGTTAAAACTGAATTTTTCTGGCAGTGAGTAGAAAGTATGTTTGTAAAACTTTAAGGGGTGACATTAATAATAACTGTTTTTATGTCATCATGACATTTTTTTAGTGCCTCCTTGTGTACCCTTAGTTACTTTTTCATAGATTAAATGCTATGGCAGTTTTAAGGTAGAATTCTGGGTCTAAATCAAGTTTGTATCAACTGGTTTGATGACATGCAAATGCACTCTTCGTCTTGTTCATTTATCTATGTGCATTACATATTGTGCTATCAAAATAGGCTCTTAATGTACCTTCTGAATGCCGTACTCAAAAGCCTTCTGGGCCAGCCGACCAGGACCCTCCACTGTCTTGCCATCATCATTGGGTCCCCAACTGGCACTGTATATATCTACATGGTCTGGATTAAACCCAATAGAGCTTGCCTCAATAGCATCTGTCACAATCCCATCTAACATCCGGATACCTGGGTAGAGAGGCAGAAATACAAGACACACATGGACACAGTTACAGAGATTAATAAACAATAAGGCAGACTTTAACAGAAACAAAGGAAACAAAGGTTGTTTACTTATTCTGACAATCTTTTTTTTTAATGGATTTACATTTCAAGAAGTTGCTTCTGCAGAAACTGCAGCTCTGACTTAATAATAATCCTTTATATGAATCAGATTTCCTTTAGTGAGTGACATTATGCAACCATCTAGGTTTAAATTCTGGCCTTGTGTATGAAACTTGCTTGCGTACATGGTCCAAAATTCTGCTGGATATGCATCTGACTTGAAAGAATCACTTAAAAAATCCTCTTGTTGTCTTTCCCCCCCAAGAATGTACTCCTTCAGTCAGAAAAACCAAAATATTCAGAAAAAAAAATTCTGAAGAAACAAAGTAACAGCAGGTACCTTAATTCTAATCAATGTAGTTGTCATTAAAAGTGATTAGAAAAAAGCTGCAAAAACTGTACGATTTGGTGTAGTGCACTAAATAAATGCAAATTTTACCTCCAACTTTAGAGTTGTATGCTACTCCAACCCCACACTTATTGTTGTCTGCCTGCATGGCAATCTCTCCAGCACACCTAGTTCCATGCCTGAGGGAAAACAACATTTTGATTTACAGACTTACCAGCAAAATACATTTTAATTTTGATTGACACTTTGTGGTACTTTCCTTTAAAGGCACACTGTGTAACTTTTGGCCACTAAGGGCGCTCGACCTGTAACTTTCACGTCAAGTGAACAAGCGCCCCAGCACTGAGTTGGGTCAGCCTTCCTTGTCTTTTGATTGCGTACGCAGACAGTAGTTGACCTGCAACTTTGGGATAAGGGCTGACTCTAAGGGCTGTGGTGCAAAGCGGGGCTGGGCTGGAGGAGCAGCCCCCACCGCTGGAGGCCCGGCGCTTGGCCCTCGTTGCCACGTTGGTGGCGCTCCCTCCCTACTCCCTGACCTCGCTGCTGTCGTCAGCCGGGGATGGGGGACAGGCAACCCGGTGTCTCGGCAGCGTCTTTTTAGCCTCCTCAAAAGCAGTTTTAAAATGTTTGCTTCCCTGGGCCATGACCAGGAGTCAAACAGGCAGGAAAATACTAGCAAAAGTCTTAGCCCAATCAGTATATCCGAGCCTGTAATCACATGACGGCCGTAAAGTGAAACGTTCTCCAGGCATTCTCCAGGTCACATAACCTGGCCAAAAATGGTCCGTCTCTCCAAACTTACCTGGGCAGTTTTTAAAGAGGGAAGCCTGTATATTGGCCTGAGGAATCATTTAAAATAACTCATATGGGTCAACTCTTTAGGTCAAAAAGTCTGCGGTGTGCCTTTAACTTATAGATTGAAAATCAACAAGGTGTGTGGCGGTCTGGAGAGTGTATAGCATTGGCAAAGTGTTTTGTAAGCATCTTATTTTACTGTCTCTCTTACTTGTTTTCATTAGTGGAGTCATATCTGGGAAAGGGGTCCGAGTCATTGTCGTTGAAATCATAGCTGGCTGCTGGATCCTGGACCAAAGATAAACACATAAAACAAACATTTTTTAAAAGGTTTTCACTTTACAAAGCTAAGAAAATATGGATGATGGTACATATTTTTCAGGGCTTGTTGCTGTTGTCCTGGTGACGTGATGACATGAAGAAATGCTTGTCAACACTTATGTGTTTAAGGACAGATGTTGCCTTTGCCTGAGGCTTCTGTCAGGGTATGACAAACAGCAGGCTTTTGAGCTTTCTTCACTTTCATGCTGTGCAGAAACATACAGTATGTGTTGGTGCTTAACCTTTTTCTGCATTGGAATAGATATAGAGAGATTGTTACAGCCTTTCTTTAGCCTCAGACTAACCGGTTGCAAACATCCTGTGCTTTTTAGATTTGCAGCATCAACTCATTCAGTGGCAATTTTTGTTCCGGATGAGCCTACTGTATGTCTTCAACCTATAGTCCTTGATTAATGAACATTAAATAATTACAAGTTCAGAATTGTGTTTTGTTTGTCTTGTTGTCATACAACAAGACAAATCTTGTCTTTCCTTTCTCAATTCTGTTTTCTTCCTCTTTCAATCTGCTGCTGGTGAGAGTCAGTGGCGGCTGGCCTCTGAGAGCATGAGTGTTGTTTGAACCACACCACAGATGGGCTTTTCAGAGGCTTTCTCTCAACAAGACAGACTGCGTCATAAAATGAATCCTTCATGAGCTCTCATCCAGTAACGCCTTGCTCTCATCAACTTCTAATTATCTCCCTCATCTGGGGCTTTTAATTCAGTATTCAATGGGTGTGAAAAAGTGTATTGATATCTATTAATGCCAAAATATAACTCCACAAATAACAAAAAATACTAAACGTTTTAAATGTTGGTTAGGAATCTGTTTGGTAAGAATTTTCTAATCTCAGAAGACTTATGAAGGTTTTTTATTAAATTGCCTTGTTTGGTGTCACCAGCAGCATTGCTATGGCAACAGCTGGCCCAGACGTCGGAGGCTGTCTCCATAGAAACGGTATCTTACGTAGTTGGAGTAGATGTCTGTGTGGTTCCACTCCAGCCCGTCATCGAGAACCGTGATGACCACTCCTTTCCCTGTGATGCCTTTCTGCCACACAGGGATGACATGCAGGTCAAGCTTTGGAAGGGAGGATGAGGTCCGAGTGTCTTGCTGGAAGCAAAAAAATGCAACAAGAAAAAGAATATCATTAGTAATGTCAAAGCAATTTGAAAACATCATCGTCCTGGTCAGATCATATAAGTATGATCACGTATAGGTTTACCTTTACAGCTGCATATTAGTGGATTATCAATTATTCCTTTGTCAGGGCTTGAGCCCACTCCTACTGAATGGCCACTCATGCAGATTTTTACTAGAAGGTCACAGCAGTCCAGGCTTTTGTGATGTCCAGTGCCACCGCTTCACAATATGTGCTATATTTGAACTCATTATATAGACTCCACTCACATTGTTTTCATATTCACAAAATATTAATAATTAACGTGCAGGCTAATCATGTTATTAAAGGAAAAGCAGCTGGAATCAGATGAGTGATCGGGTTGATGCCTTTGTATGATTCAGAGCAAGAGACTGCTAGGAAAAAAACCTAAGCATTTGTGCTTTTTTGCTTTCCTATTATACACAGCCCCCACCCTAAGACATGACTCATCTCTGTAAATGAATTGCCTTTTTCTCCCCCTGGCTACCTTTTTCCTGTTATGACTTCAACATCTCTCATTCAACTGCTGTCCTGTGAAAATCTTTAAACAACACTTCACCTGAAAAGTCATTATGTTGCACAGTTTTTCTCAAGTTTGCAACCAAATAGCTGCAATGACAGCAAATGTGCGTGACACACAGTGATACACGCACACACACACACACACGCAGCCACGCAAGCAGGAGGATTTTTAAACCAACAATATGAGTCACTCCCTGATTAAATTCAGACAGTCACCCACTCGTGATAGATGAAGACACTTGTAGTGTTCTCAGTTCCCAGCTCCCTCTCTCCCTCTGCCATTACACTGACCTCAGCCCCCAACACTCGGCTCCAAACCAGCTCTGAAATCTGGGATCATCAGATCCGCCTGTGACACTGTTTTGTAACCCATCGCATCCCTATTCATCATCCCACAGGCTGCTGTCTTCCTTACCTATTAGCATTTTACTCATATCTGTGTCATCCAAGATAAAGCTTGACATTAAACTAAACAGACTTGAGTATAAATGTAACACCTAGCTTGAGAGGAACTACAACGTGAACCTCTAATGCTAATGTGGAAATGCACTGAACACAGGTAATTTTCAACTCTCATCTGGAAGAATGAATCACCATAACATGTCTCCTTTATTTACGTGCCACTCATTTTCAGGGATTGCAAGTGGCACCAAGTCAAAGCCAAGGCAGCTCAGTCCTCACAGCTGCTTCCTCACAAACTGTTTGCATAAATTCCCTTTCCTTCTGATTAAAACATACTATAAGAGTAAAATAAATAAAAAAATATCTCAAATGACTGTGTAACACATTCACACTGTTATGTTTGAGCTGTCTTAGTTTCTGATGGTTTAGATCAGTTACTTTTAACTAATATTAATTGCAAAGATTTGCTTTTATTTGACGTTTCTGTGTCTGGAGCTCAAAAGTTTACATTTCAAAAAATGTAGGGTTTACAAAATAAAATAGAAAACTATCACAGGTTTTTTAAAACAGTAATGCCAAAGTCAATGTAAATATAATTGTTTCTGAATAGCACATGATAGATTCTGTGATGTAGAAAAGCGTAATAACGGCTGTAAACAAGGAGGTAACATTTTCACTGGCGTCGATTTATTTCTTTGTCTGTTAAAGATTACGTCCATAGTACTTAACAGACATAAACTTTACACCACGGAAGAATCCATACATTTGGGAGGGGACCCAGATCAATATACAGATTCTGGATTAGTTTGAATAATCCAAAAATCCCTTTCCTTTCATTAATGTCAAAAACTCAAATATTCATATCTCGGTTTGTCATTGACCAATTTTTATGGAATTTGACTCCGTTATATTGCATTGGGTTCTCAATTACTCAATTCTTGAGCAAGGCCGCAGTGCAACAAGGGCGCTACACTGTGGCTGCCCACTGCACCTCAGTAATGAGTCAAATGGAGTGAAGTAATTGTGTGTACAGTATGTAAATGTACATATGTGACAATTGCGATTTATTTACATACACTTTATAGCCATTAATGATCATTAAAATTGAATGTAATATATGATTTATTGTGCAATTTCATTTAGCATACAGTTTTACCCAAAGCAACATATGACATGAGCAGTGATGGCCCAGGTCAGATTTGAACTGGTAACCGTCCAATTAAAGCTGCAATATGTAAATTTTTTTGGTGTTATTTGGTCAAAAATCTATAATCATCTTTGAGCATATTGTAATCCAACGTTTTTTGTGTGGACGATGAATGTCTTTTCCTTCTCCTGGCTCTGTAAATGAGCTTTAGAAATATCGGAGCATGACGCTGGACTTCAGCCAATCAGAGGTCTTTCTACCAAACAGAGCGATTCCATGAGCTGTTTTAAGCTTTACTATTGGCTGCTCGAGCTGCTTGTCAAAAGTCAACGAGCATTCCCGATCTGAAAGTAGGGACAGTCCCATGGCTCTGTATTCAAGCAGAAGTCTCTAACGCCGCTTTTGGCACAGCGATTACACGGTAAAGCAAGAGGGAAAAGGAAGACCGAGGTGGAGAAGCAACAGAATAAAGGCACAAACGTGTTTAGGATTACTGACTCGGCGGAGGTACCTCTGACTTAGTGTGAAGCGGACTGCGTGCGATCCGCTTTCAGTCTGTGCTCTGTCTGCCCTGACTCAGGGAAAGAGAGTGATAACAGATGGAATAAATAACTGGTAAACCTAAGAGAAACATTATCTAAGGTGGAGACAGTGAACTGACTCATTTCATTTGCAGTCTGGAATCTGTCTGCTCTGATCAGCTGGGCTCAGGAGGCTCAGGAGCAGCTGCTTGTGTGTGGAGCAGATTTGAGCCTCTTACTGTCCTCACATCAGTGAGTGATATATGCTTTCATGTCTCTAAAACATCGGAAAACTCTCCAATAACACAAGATAAAGTGCAAACATTTGTTACTCGTCTCTATGGAGAAAACAGTCGCAAAGAGTTCCACAGTTGTGTGCGTGCACGCAAGCGTTCCCAAGAAAACCGGTGAGTCTTTCAGGAGGGGAGGGAGGAGTGTGGAGCACCTTACGATTCTACATATTGCAGCTTTAAGTCTGCTTCCTTAACCATTATGCCACCATTGATTGTTTATTGTGGTCGATTGGTAAAACTTATTTATATGATCATTTTCCTCGTCCAGTTGACTTGACACCAGATGTGGCTTGTGTCTTTGACCATATTAGAGGTAACTCCTGAATTAAAGTATTCTGCAATAGTCCACTACATCTGGTTGGATTATACTTCCTCCAACCCTCTCATCTCCAAAGTTATGGTATACCAAATTAGTAAAATTCATTTAAAAAATTGGCTAGTTGCTTTTGTCTCATTGCAGTATAATAATTTTTTTCTCTGCAAGTAGAAATATTACCACTGATATGCAAAATGCTTTGATTTCCAGAGAGTGAGAATGCAATATAATATCAGCTTTTACCAGATGGTTTTTTGAAGCTTAAGGAGAGAGGTAGCATTTCTGATGGGCCAGATAAAGGAAATTGTTTATTTTATTCATCAACCTGTATCTAACCAGGCAAAACATAATTGTGACACTACAAAATATGTAACAGAAAATAACAATTTTACTTCAGTAAACTGGCCACATTCCACTCAGGGTAGTGACCCAAGTCACCACATCACACATGCACTAACACAGGAGCTGGAATCATGTCTGATCCATCCAGCTGTTTTACACTGCCCTGTGCAGTGTGGAGCAGCCCAGTACCGGCAGAGTATGCGCTTATGTTGAGGTATCCTCATGCAAATAAGAACAAGAGTATGACAAAGACAAACTATATCAATAGAGCAGAAAGCTAACCGGCATGAAGGATTTACACCAAGATTTTCTATTCTTAGAGAAACCGTCAGCACACTGTGTAATAATATCATTCAACATAATTAAAGGTTAAAAAAACAGCTTTTATTATGAAGTTTCATGAATGCTAGACACTGAAAGGCTAGAGCTGCTTTCGACTCACCAGGTACCACTGCTGGTTCCACATGGGATCATCAAACAGCTTGTCCACAGGGCAGTCTCTGCACTCCCTGAGGGATGCCCGCTTACTGCGCCGTTTCTCATACTGCTGTTCAGCCCACAACACCTGCAGAAAATAAAGACATGTTTTCTGTCTCACAGTCGCTGACCAATGTAAGGTAATGCTATAGAAAAGGGAGATTCCTTACTCGGTCATCCTCTGACAGCCGTCTGGTTATGTGGCTGGCACTTCGCTTCATTCTGCGAGGATGGTTGGGGTGTTTGAACAAGAAAAGGTCCTCCAGGGCCCCTATCTGTAAAGGAAAGATGTTAGGTACAAAACTATATAACAGGCCAGAATACCAGTCCCTCTGTATTCTAGTCATTCTTGTACATCTGATGATCCTCTGCTACTAACTCCCAGATAAAAAAGCTGGTCACAAAACATTTGAACTTACAGTTTTTCTCAATTGCTAAAACACTAAACCCTATTGTCTGATCCAAATGCTCAGTTGCCTGAACCCACTAATTGAATCTGTCACTCTTTTGGCAAAACCATACGCACTTTTCACCTGTTTGGACACAACTTGCAAACACATTTTCATTGTGATGCACCTGTGTTGCATAATGGTGAACACAGGTGACAAAAGTAAAACACAATTAAAGCCCAGGTGTCACCGGTTGAACACAACAACTCAAAAATGATTACACATGTAGCTAATGATGTGAGGGTACATACAGTATACAGGCCAGTTCAGCGAGCACTGCATTGTGAGGCACTACAATGGATAGAAATCTGAGAGGAGGTGTTCGTGTGAGAGGTGGTGGAGGTTGAGGCCGTCAGCGAAGACAAAGAGCAGTAATATGTGATTAAATCAGAGCTACTGTGACTGACCATGTTCTTGTCCATGGTATGAGCATGAGGGAGGACAAAGGGTACAACCAAACATCAGTAGATTCACTGTGTCCACCATAATCCGAAGACATAGAGAAGGGAACAGGTAATTACCTTTTTTTTTGACATTATAGTATGTAAATGTTGACAGCAATTACTGTGTGATTACACTGTATACTGTACCACATTATACTGTAAGTAAATATATGTTTCAGTAAATTACTGTGCCATTGTACTGTAGTATTGTAATAGAGGATTAATTTAACTGCTGTAGGCCTATAGTATTCCATGCATAATTTTGTAACTGCATGTTCTCTTTTTATAGAATTGAAAGACTGTCAAATGGGGGTAGGAGGACAGGTACAGTATGTTCTCCCCACACCAAGAGACCCTAATTGTCTATATGGTCCGTGAAAGCAACACTATTAAACTGTGTGACATTCAGCAGAAGATCATTGAGTACTATGTACATTTTGAGGGTATCAACAGTGTCTGCCTCTCTACTGTTGATTGTGTCCTCAAGTGCAACAGACTGTGCATGAAACAGCTGTACAGAGTCAAAGAGCAAAGATTCCAGTATGTACAGGTTGGTATATACAGTATACAGACACATTCAATGTTGATTACTGAAAGTAGTGATTTACTGTAGTCGCCTAAATAACTTTTTCTGTATCACTTATGTAAAAAAACGATATGTTTTTCCACTGGGTGCAATGGTAAGACCCCATGAATACATCTACATGGATGAAGCCAGGTTTAATCTCATCAAAAGATGAAGGAGAGGCCGTAACGTGATTGGCAGACGGACCGTTGTTGGTGTCCCTGTCCCACACGGTGGCAATGTGTGCGCCATCAGCAAATGGAGTAGTCCAGCAGCATGCTAACCTGGGGTCCGACAACACTCACCAGCTCCTCATTTTCCTCAATCACATGCAAGATGCTCTGTTATGGCAGCAGGATGACCATCCCATCTATGATATTGTTTGGGACAATGTGTGTTTTTACAGAGTCCTCCAGTTTAGAGAGTGATTCAACATGAACCGATGTTTTATCAGTCTTTGCCTTCCACCGTACTCCCCTTCCCTGAACCCCATTGAAGAATTATTCTCCTCATGGTGGTGGAAGGTATATGATCGACCACCCTTACACCAAGGGTAAATCTGGCATTGCCAAGCCTGGATACGGCATACTAGGGATTGATTTCCCCGTTGCCTGGCCAAACAACTGTGGCCTGTGAGTGGATGAAGCCCTGTGTTCTGACCCTATACGAGGAAATGATGCTGTGTTCTGCAACATGCATTTAGTGACAGTGTACAATAGGGCTTTTAAAGAAAAAAATCAAGTTTGGATTCAATTTTCGATTTTTTTTTCTATGCACTTAAAAATGACTGCAGACATCAGATATATTGTCAAAAGTGCAATTTTATTGCTGTGATTGTCCTCAAGAGTTAAAATGCATAGAACAATCCCAACATAAACAGTAAATGAGGCTCTGTCATTCAAACATTTCAAGCTTTAACCCAGATTTAAGCTAAAGTGCAACAGCAACTTGACAGTAGCTTAAATTTCTGATTAAGAAATCATATAACTACATATTTTATAACATATAACATTATATTTAAAAAAAGATAATTAACTCTTCCCTTAGCATCTCAGCATAGTGTGAATAAAAAAATTAAAGATGCCTGTGGCACACATATAGCCTATCCAAAGGGTAAACAAATGTAAACAAAGAGGGGGCTGGCTCACATCGCACAAGGACGGAACGCGAAAAGTCTGAAAAACTGTGGTAGTACAGTAATAATAATATTTTTATTATTGTTATTTATTTTATATATATATATATATATTTTTTTTTTTAACTCGACTTTTAACTCGTTTTTATCTACAAATTTGACAAATCGATGAAATCGATTTTTTACCCAGCCCATAGTGTACAATAAACATTTATTTTTACAGCTCCTGAGCATTGTGTGTTTTTTTTTAATTTTTTTATGTAGTTTTTAGTGACTGCTCAGTAGTGTTGTTAATTTTGATTGACTCGGGGCACGATTTGACAATAGTTCAGTTTTGGTCACAGATTCAATTGTTTTGAGGTGAAAGTTTGGTTTTGGGGTCTGAAGGTTCTTTGAATGTAGCTGTATATTGGGTTTTGCGTTCACAGTTTAGAGAAAAGGCGAGCAGCTTTTGAGAATTGTGTCTTAGCAATCAAGAAAAACTGTAAAGACTGATCTGGAGAAAAATAACTATGTATTTAGTTTCTTTTATCCATCCATCCATCCATCCATCCATCCATCCATCCTCATGTAGGATTCCATGTGTTTTTGAGTGAAGCTTGCCATCCTTTAGACTGTTTTACATTGTGTAAATGCCTTAAAAAATAGATAATCAATCTCAAAACATGAATTTATAAACTAACAACTAGATCATCTGTATACAAACATAGGTAAATAAACCTAGATTGTTGCTGGGAGCCACAGGCTTAAAATGGAGATGCTATAATATATTCATGTTGAAGCAGGAGCAGACTGTATAGAAAATGAAAACCTGATCTCCAGTATGGAGGTTATCAGAAGTGTGTAAACAATGAGTCATAGCTGGAATTAACAGGAAGCTGAAACGCTCAGACAAAAGCTCTGAGATCTAATGGTTTTACCATAAAGCAGAATCATTAACTCTACCTGGACGGATGTGAAGTTCATAGTGTAAACACAGTGTGCTCTTAAAGGGGATTTATTATGTTAGTTTTGTTAGATGTCAGTCACAGCTAGAGTTTGATCACGGGGGGCAGAAGCTCCCAGCTAGGGGCGGTGGAACCTACCTGTCGGACCAGATCGTAGTCCAGCTCCCGAGCGATCGCCTCTGCCGCGGACAGCCCGCCCGGGATTTCCACAGCCCCTCGTTCAGGTACTGTCTGTCCCGAAAGAGGACTCCAAAGAGCCGGGGATCAGGGCGCAGAGGACGGCAAGAACACAGCACATCACCGCTGGACGACATCTCACTTCCATGTCAGAGCAATTCAACCAGATGAGAAGTGGTCGTGGTCTACAGGAGAGAGGCAGGAACACAGACTGGTCCAGAGACGGACGGAGTCTACAGATGTTTGCGGGTTATCCAAGAGAAGAGACAGGAGGCAGAAAACGTGATCGGAGGAACAGAAGGAAGCAGTGGTGTGTGGATTGTGTGCGTGTATGGAGAGAGAGAGGAGGAGAGAGGATAGCACGAAGAGGAGGAGAGGAGGATGAGAGAGAGAGAGAGAGGAGAGAGAGAGGGCGAGAGAGAGAGAGAGGAGAGAGATCACGTCAAATTACCAAATCTCTGACGTCAGAATGCGTCCACCTTGGGTGAGATGTGATTTCTTGGAGGGGGGGGGTCTGACTAAAAATACCACTGTTTACCCTGCAGGAGGAGGAGGGTGGTGAGACAATCTAACAATCTATCAATACATCCTCTCCTATATTGCACTAATCACATTATCATCATCATCATCATCATCATCATCATCATCATCAGAGCCTTTTTATAAGCTTCTTGCTACTTCAGCACCACAGACAGCTCCACTACATGAAATAGGAAACTCAACTTTGAAACAGTCTATCCCATTTCAAGATTTTACAGTTTTCCAAAGTGCAACTAAGAAACTAACAGATCCTACTGATTCTTAATTTTTACTCGAGTGAAACATCAAAACAATTACATAAACACTTCCAAGGGGCAGATCTACTTAGGGAGAGGTGCACACACTTTTTCGGCTAGCAATCTATTTCTAGCATGGACAGCTCTTCACGATCTACTGTGTTGGGGTGGTTATTACTATCAATAATTAGAATTGAATATTTACACAATTACAATTAATATTATATCATTATTATTACTATTATTAAATAATTTTTCAATATTTGTATAATATTAAGGCAAAGCAAATGTATTTGTATAGCGCATTTCATACACAAGGCAATTCAATGTGCTTTACAACTTTACAGTTTTTTTCAATTGCTAACAAGCATTGGTCGAAACCGGTCACGTGTTCAAAACACTTAAAGGTATATAAGAGGATTTTATATAAGTTTAGAAAAAAAAAACACCCTCTCCACCTTTTGAAAAAATGCACATGCACAACACTCTACCTATAACCTGCTCCCAGGAGGAAACGACTATTAAACAAGTGCGAGAGAGCATGCACGATCCCAGTTTTCCATGCGCACAGCTCTGTTTACAACGCCGAGCTTCAATAAATGGCTGGAACTGTAGCTCACGAGACACATAAACATTTGTAAAGGTGCGTTCAAACCGGACATTACTGTAGCGACTGCAGTCACTTCAATCGCCCATGATGAGTGGCTTGAACACAGTGGTGCTTTTTGGTCACTCCATCACTTCATTGCTCCAGTGACGTGATGACCAGGGAACAATGTGTGTGTGTGTTTGCCACTGACAGGGACAGACAACTTACTGGGTTACTGAAGGATGAATCCTAACAAGTCACTTAAAAAGGTTATTTTCTTTTTTTTTAATTATATATTCTTTTTTTTTACTCCTTTGTCTGCACATGCTGTTGAATGTTAACACTACAATCTTTTTAAAGACAGCAATGCATGTTTTGTTATTGCAATTAAATAAATTAATTTATTTTATTGCATAATTGTGACCATTGTCACGGCAAATTTGCGGTTGACTCATTTGGAGACATGATTTATTGCCTCTGGTTGAATAATGGAGTCCAGTCGGAAGCATTGATGATTTTATAAAAAAAATTATTATAAAATAAAATAAAAAGGAGTAAAAAAGAAGCTTCCATCCTGAAAGAATGAAAGGCAAAGGCTCGTGGCAGAGCAAAAGGCAAAAGACCCGCTCTAACTAACAGTTTCACAGCTGAAGCTTTTATACAGATAATAGAAAAGTTCCACCCTGAGGTGAGGAGAAGGAGGGAGTCAGATGCCCAACAGTGGAAACATTTGAGGATGATGAAGACGTGTATATTATGAGGAAGATTGGGCGCCACTCTTATCTATCCTTGATAGTGTGTTGTTTGTGTATGGCCTTCAGCAGAGACTCTGTGTTGCACTGAGTACAATACGATCTGTACTGTTTAATCTAACATGATTCAGCTGTTCAAAAGTGCAAAGAGTAATGCAGTCATCATGTATTAAAACATGACAAATTGTACACATGAACACACATTTGACGATATTATGATGAATATAAAAATTGCCATAACACCATCAACAGCCCTCCCCAAGGAAGGGTAAAAAACACTTTATTATAGGGAGAATATAAAAAGAGAGGGCAGTGTTACACCTAGGTGATGTTGCTGCCCAAGCATGGGCCACCCCGCACCCACAGGCATGGTGGGGCGCGGCCCACGTCGCCCGCCCCGCAAGACCCCTGGCAGGACTGGCCCAGCCAGCAAAGACGTCTGCGATCTAACCAACGTCTGACACTACATCTACATTTTCCATAGACTTAGAATGGGTACACGGGGACAATGCACAAGTGTGTGTGTGTTTGATGTTTGCAGACACCACACCTACGTCACACTTTTAAGTGTACAATATGCACACATACACCACACCTGCAGACAGAACCTAACTATGAATATATTAGTCACACATAGAAGCAAGTGTGGCGTGAGTAAAGCTACAGCGGTCAGGCGAGTTTCACCATCGAGCACCGTCTGGGTGACATGTAAACACAGAAAAATTGCTAGCCGTGCAGGCGTGTATGTGCTTGCAGGTCCGTAAGCTTGTGTGAGTGTTGATTATGGGGGGTGGTTCCATAGAATAGAATGTCACGCAGACGGTGCTCGATAGTGAAGCACACCTGACCACTGTAGCTTCACTCACGCTACACCTGCCACTACACTTATCTATTTTAATTAGGTAAGTTTAGTGCAAGTTAGGCAGACAGGTACACGTGCGATAGACTAGTGCGCATTAATTTAGAATGGATCCACCCCCATAGTGTGTGTGTGTGTGTGTGTGTGTGTTGGTCAGCATTTTGTTTCCAGCAGCATATCAGATCATCTCACATCTCTCATCAAAGACCCACAATAAAAAGCACATTTAACAATGGCAGACAGTAGCACACAGAGCGTTTCAGTATTTGTAGCTCACTTTGTTCTTAAGAAGAACTTCAATGGCTTCCACACACGTAGGTTGTCTGAAGATGCTGCTAATAAATGTACCCGGTTAGGCCAGTGTGAGCTGCTTTGGGCTAGCGGAGGGTCTTCTTCCACTTATTATTAGAGGTTGTAAATGAAAAGATTGGTGCGCGAGCATCCACTCAAATTGAGGTAAAAAGCTGAGTTGTTAGGTTGCTGCCCAAGCAGGGGCCACCCCGCACCGCACCCACAGGCATGCAAGGGCGCGGCCCACGCCTCCCGCCCCGGAAGACCCCCGCCAGGACTGGCCCAGCCAGCAGGCCAAGCCCGCTGGAACCCGAGGGCACCCCCGCGGACCTGGAACCCCCATAGGGCAAGCCCACCCCAGCCCAGGATTAAAAATAATAAATCATGGCAGAACCCAAATTCTGTGTGTGTGGGGGGGGGGGGGTCAGTATTTGTAGCTCACTTTGTTCTTTAGAAGAACTTAAATGGCTTCCACACACGATGATGCTGATAATAAATGTACCTGGTCGGGCCGGTCTGAGCGGCTTTGGGCTGGAGGAGGGTCTTCTTCTCCATATTATTAGAGGTTGTAAATGAAAAGATTGGTGCGCGAGCCCCGCTTCAAATTGAAATCAAAAGCTGAATAGTTAGGTTTCATTTCTGGTATATGTGACTGTGCCATTCTCATTCATTTATGAGGTCTTGCGGCCCATGTGCGCAATTGACACAAAATGCCTCCACGATCCCCCAGTAGATTATAATCGACTAGTAGATTGCTATCGACGCATTTTACACCCCTGTACTAAGGGCTTAAACTTAGACACTAATGATGCTTTCTGGGGCTCTTGTATTTTATGTTCAGTCTTTATTATTTTCAGACTATCAGTTGGACGAGAGATCTTATTTATTGCTCTTCACCCAATCATTCATCAGAGCTATTTCTCTTGCCACCTAAATTGTCTTTTACGGGTGTAATTTTTTTGTGGTCACATACTTAAATATGTTGTTCATGTGATATAAATAGTATAAACACTACAAGAGCTTCTGTGTAGTAAAGTTTAATACAAATGGGAGGCTGTTCTCATAGTAAACTTGATTGTGAGTTCAACCTCTCAGAGTGGATATGTGACTGATACCTGTGGTCCTGCATGTGCAAACAGGTCAGCACCAGATCTGCAGTATGATTCATCATTACCTAGCAACAGTTATTTACTTTGAGCAAGGCACTCACTCTTGCACACAGAGTCGAATCCCTGAAAAGTCACAGAACAATCTGTCATTTATTTTCAAAAAATCCAGGCTTAATTAACAGATGAACGAATATTACACATCCTCTACATCTTTGTTTATGTACTGTATTTCACTAAAGATCACGGGGATCATTTAGAGTGCTTTTCCTATTCTACAAAGAGAGAGAATTCAAACTCAACACGCGCACACAACAACATCCGTCATCTAATGAGGTCAGAGGTCTAACCGTATTCGTCAGCTAATTATCTTTCCAGTACTATGGACAGGCAGTTGGATGATTACTGCCTCTTTTAGCAGGAGTGACGCAGATGAAGCCAAGGCAGCCATCTCAATACACGGTCCTTGAGCAAAAATCAATGAGGTGTGGCAAATCGATGTGATAATGTCAAATGCAGTTCCTGCTTATCTCACAGTTGACTGAAATGTATCAATTTCATCATCTTCCTGCCAAATGTTCACTCCTTCAGAGACTAGTTTAACTTGGAAACCAAGACCATTATGTGGATTTCTATAAATGTGCTCATTTTTAATGAATTACAAATTAAAGAGAATGTTATCAAATATGAAAATCAGAGGAGCAGATGGGACCAATATAATCCCATTTCACTCACAAACCCTGTGAAATCTCATGTGACGTCAAACAAGGATGCACCATTACCATGCCAACCCTGTCTATTTCTCATCTTTAATGTGGCTGAAACACTTTGGTCACACCTAGTTGATTGTGCCTGTAGGATTTAAACATCTTGTTAGCATTATATTTTATTATGACAATCACATTTTGGGCAGATTGTGGTAAAGATGATGCATGAACCTTCTGTCCGAACACTGCTCATTAAAAACAACCCTGTAAAATAACTTAAAAAACCTGGGCTATCATGCTATTTGGGTGAAAAAGAGCAAACATTCCTCTTTTTCTCAGAGCTCTTTCCAGTCCGAACTCCTGAATTTGCAAAGCCAAAAGAGTTCTCTTTAGTTACATCTGGATGGAAGATTAAATACTAAAGCCATGAATCTGTTTGAGCTGACTTAGAGCCCAAGGCAGGGTACACCTGGGAAATGTTACCAGTCCATTACACACCTAAGGTAAAAACATATGAACACAAGAACCAGACCTAAACTTTTCCTTAGGAACAAATTTTTCTCATATTGTGAAATGTAAAGTTAAAAACAGCACTAGTCTTTGCAGTCCATGAAATGTACCCTAATACAGAAGTGAATAAGACTGAAAACAAACAAACATTTGTTTTAACCATACATGTGACCACATATCAAGCAATTGTATAAATGTCAACTGTTATCAGAGGAAGTGTTTTATGTCGTGGTGTGAGAGTGATAGACATCACTCTGCAGGTGAAAGACTGAGGAAACAGCTAACAGATACAATGGCTGTACAATTTTATCTAGAAACGTGAAGGTCAAACAGACTTTGTGTCAGAAAGGCATCATCGACACCGTCACAGACATCGTGGCTAACTGTGTTGTCCTAGGAGTATGAAAAAAATCACTACAAACAGGGTGTTCAGGAGACTGGAAAGATACTTCAGAGCATTTTTAATGCAGAAGTTATCTCAACGTTTCTAATGCCACATTTGGTTAACACAGTCCCCATCTGCTATCAGTGATCCAGGTAGAAGGAAGCAATGTTGATTATGCTTAAAAAGTTTTTATTATAATCCGTGATGCAATTTGAGCACTGACCAGATGTAGCACTTGTTGGAATAATAATAATAATAATAATAATAATAATAATAATAATAATAATAATAATAATAATGCACTGGAATTGTGTGGAGATTGTATGTTCTCCCAATGCTTGTGTGGATTTTTACAGTTTCTCTCACAACCTCAGCAATCCAATTGCCTGTAAGATGCATTTTGTTTGTGAATATAATGTCTGTCTCTATGGTTCTGAAACAGACTGGCATCCTTTCAACTTATAGAAAATAAATGGATGAATAAATTGCCCATTCAACAATAGGCCAAGGTTAAAGGGGGTCACTCGTATTTTACAATATTTTATTACACTTCATGTTTCAAAGAGATGTTTTAAACCGTATTCGCACGGGATTAGTTTTACCTAGGGACCACATGCGATTTGTAATAATTGCGTAGAATGTCTGTCATGTTAATCCCGTGCGTATCGGTCATGTCAGTAATTTGTAAAGTGAAAATTCCCCAGCAAATTACCTACTAATTAAACTGAACTCCTGTGATAATACTAATCCAATGCGAATAGGCCCTCTCTGTGATTTGGACAGAAATGGGCGTTGGTTTTGTTCGGGATGCATGTTTATTACTTTTAAGGTTTCTTCTCACGTCCAGTGCCTCCTTTTGTTCTTAGCGCCCACCATGTTAAAAACAATGTGAACGAATGTTACGCCAATAGGCAGCGCGTTAACATCCATATTCGGGAAGATGTCCATAAATTTCAAAAAACAATCTCAGGCTTCGGTTATCCCGTGCGAAATGTGCCACATGAAAAGCAAACGTTGGGGGGGTCATTTATTTATTACATGAGGTCCCCAGATAAATACTGCGAATGGGGGCTTTAGTCTTAAGACGAGATTGCATATTACTTTTTTGCCATATTTTACTCATATTTAGCCCCAAACAATTTAGCCTGGTTTTAGGCAACAAAAATGTATTGCTTTTTTAGTCATAATTTTATTTAGTCAACGTTTAGTCAAACTTGATTTTCAATGTTTAAAGTGACAAAAGATTTAAACATTTTAGGCCACTGAATAAAGGATTCTCAAATCAATTAATGTTAATTTAATTTATTCAATATCTTAAAATTTCCTGTTCAGGGTCACGAGGGTCTGCCTATCGTAAGTAAGTAAGTAAGTAAGTATTTATTTATAAAGCGCTTTTCGCAGATAAAATCACAAAGTGCTGTACACCAGAAACAATAAACATACATTTACCATCACATGTGTAGCATCATAAAAGGGCAGTAAAAAATTAAAAATAAAATCTTGTTAACTAAAAGCTTTTTTTGAAAAGCGAAGTCTTCAAATGTTTTTTTTTAAAAGTGTCCACGCAGTTCATCTCCCGGAGAGAACTGGGGCAGACCATTCCAGAGTCTGGGGGCTGCAGCCTGGAACGCCAGGTCTCCTCTGGTTTTAAATTTAGTTTTTGGGAACCTTAGTAGACCCTGACCTGAGGATCGAAGGCTGCGTCCTGAAGTGTAGGGACACAACATGTCTGGAAATGTATAGAGGAGCCTGGCCATGCAAAAAGCCCGGAATGTTAGAACCAGTATTTTATAATTCAATCCGGAAGATTTGACAGGGAGCCAGTGCAGGGAGGAAAGTATCGGGGTAATGTGTGATGTTTCTGGACGTACCGGTCCAAAAGTCTGGCAGCAGCATTTTGAACCATTTTGGAGTTTACACAGGGTCGACTTATTAAAACAGGTAAAAACTGAGTTACAGTAGTCAATGCGGGACAAAATAAAGCATGGATGACCAGTTCAGATCAGGTTTTGGACAGTAGATGCCTCACTTTTGAGATATTTCTCAGATGGTAAAAACAATTTTTAGTCAGTTGACGACAGTGGCCCTCCAAAAGACATCGATTTGGTTAAACACAACCCCAAGATTTCTGATGCTGGATTTCACTGATGAACCCAAATCACCGAGAGAGTTCTTAATAAGTGGGATCTTTTTATCAGGGGCGATGATCAGAGTTTCTGTTTTGTTGGGGTTTATCTGGAGGGTAGTTGATGAAAACCAGTTTTTTGATTGCATGAGATACAGTCCAAGAACTCAGGTTAAAAGTAAGTAACTTTGAATCATTAAAAAGAGCAGTATACTGGATATCATCAGCATAAAAATGATAAGAAACATTTTTAAAACCACGGATCAACCGACCAAGAGGCATCGTAGCTCTCAAAGGGCCCTAAGCAACGGTACAACCGGGACAGAGCGCCAGTCTAATACAGGACATTCAACAATATAAACAACGATAAAGATGCATTTTTTTTTTCAGCTGGTATGTTTTGTTATACAAAATGCCATAGACGATATTTACAAATGTTATACATTATAATAGTGTGCGTGTGCGCGCGCGCGTGTGAGCTATAGTAATGGTATTGTGCTATTAGAGAGTGAGGAGAGGAGACAATAACAAGTTAATAATAGTCAAGTATATATAGGTATATATATATATATATATATATATATATATATATATATATATATATATATATATATATACCTATATATACATATATATATACATATTTATGCATACAGTACATATACAAAATAAAATTGAAAGAAGAGAGGGGAAAAGAATAACAAAAAAGATAATTGAATGAAGTAAAAAGAAGTAGCCAATTAAAAAAATTTTGCACAATTTATAAATTCCTTACTAATATTTTGGGAAATTATTTTGACACACGTAGGCTATTAACTGTATTTTGGACTTGAACTTAATTCTCTTCTGCTACTCGAAGAAGGTGGTCACATTTTTAAACTGTATCTGGCAAATAAAATCCTTTCTGATTTCTGATTATTTTTAGGCCTAATCAACACGGACAGTAAAAGACGTTTGCAACCGTGCTGCTACACGGCTGGCCATACCCTGGCCTGCCGTTGTGACTGAAACCACCAGGTCCCGCTATGAAAGGAAGAAGCTCCCCATTTCCAGGGCCGCTGCCCTCTCGATCAGGGCCATGTATGTCCTCTCCCTCCTCACTGCCTACCAGGCAGAACTCTGTGAGGATTTCGCTCTGTCCCAGGACCCAGCGATAATGGACGATATGTGCACGGTTGCCGATGTGTGTCTCCGCACCAAGGCCTGCTCTCTGCAGTCTATGGGCAAGGTGATGGGCAACATGGTGGTCCAAGAGCATGCTCGCTGGCTCGACCTAAGCTAACTGCGCTGAAAGATGCAACATCCTCAATGCTCCCATTGTTCCTGAGGAAATTTTTGGCTGCGCGCTGTCTTCTATGCAACGATGCTGTGAAGCCAAGAAGAAAGATGATGAGGCTCAGAGCCTCTGTCTTCCCAGGAAGCCCCTGCTTGCGTCTCCTCCGACACTGCGGATGACGCCTCTCACGGTGAGGAGACCGGAGCGCTTGACCTCTCTTTCCCAGAGGTTACGCCAGAATGCAATGCAGCGCTGCGGCACTGGCGGGCTTCCGGCTTCCTGACGGAGGGGGTGCCTATAGGCATCATCACAGCCAGGAAGGTGGTCTCCACGGACGCCAGTCTATCAGGCCGGGGTGGGATCCACGAGGGCAGGTCTGTGAGGAGCTGCTGGGATGCGGTCCTCCAGGGCACTCACATAAATTACTTGGAGCTGTCAGTGGTCTTCCGCTCGGTGATCCACTTTCTTCCATCTCTCAGGAGACGTCATGTCCTTGGCGTACATCAACCGCCAGGGCGGTTTAAGCTCCCGTTGGTTGCTGTCAGTGGCACGCAGACTGAACCTTGGAATGTGGGACATCTCCTCTTGCTGAGGGCGACTTGTGTCCCGGGGATCATGAATGTGGGAATGGATGTTGCATCCACGTGTGGTGCGACCTCTGTGGGCCCGTTACGAACAGGCCGAGGTGGACCTGTTCGCTGGGGTAGAAAACGAGCAGTGTCCGATGTTTTTCTCCCTGGGCAACTTTGGGGCTCCCCTTGGCATAGACGCACTAGCGCACAATTTCCCCCATTGGCTCTGATTCCCCCCACGCTGTGCAGGGTGAGGGAATGCCGCCATTATGCGATCCTGGTGGCTCCGCATTGGCCGGCCATGCACTGGTTATCGGAGATTTACCAGCTGCTGAGTGCTGTCACAGGTGAGGGGCACAGTTTTTCATCCACGCCCAGAGCGCCTGGTGCTGTGGGCTTGGCACCTGAGTGGTGCAATCTGTAGGCCATAGGGTTATCACAGAGTGTGATCTCTACCATACAGAGCGCCCAGACCCCCCCCCACTAGACCTCTTTATGATTGCAAGTGAAAGGGTATTTGAGGAATGGTGTCTCCTGGGATGCCACATTCCCTTTTAGTGCCCGGTGGGTGTGATTCTGTCATTCCTGCAGGACTTGATTGACAAACACAAAGCCTTTTCCACTGTGAAAGTGTATTTGGAGGCGATCGCCGCCTGTCACGTGGGCTATGGGGACAAACCGGCGAGTCAGCACCCGCTGGTCTGCCGGTTTATGAAGGGTTCCTGCAGGCTCCTCCCCGAGTCCAGACCGAGGAGGACTTAAGGGTCCCCCGTTTGAACCGATGGCTGAGACGAACTTGAAGTTTGCCACTTTTAAAGCTGTCTTGTTGCTGGCTCTGGCTTCAGCCAAGAGGGTCAGCGACATTCATGGGCTCTCGGTTCACCTGTCATGCACTCAGCTTTATCCAGGTGATGAGAGAATTATTCTGAATTATTCGGCTTTTGTGAAGAAGGTCATGGGCTGATGTTCTCCCATCGACCTGCTGGCCTTTTTCTGACTCACAAGGTGAGCAGCGGCCTAATTTGTTGTGCCCTGTTTGTGCAATCCACACTTATATGGGCAGCACAAGGTGCCTCAGGAGGAGTGATCAGCTCTTCATCTCCTGGGCATATCCCCGTAAGGGGATGCCTGTCACTAAGCAACGCCTGTCACACTGTGTGGTGGAGGCTATTGTTTTGGCTTACTCGTGTCAGGGTCTGCAGCCACCTACGGGTTTGCGTAAACACTCGACTCAGGGTCTTGCCACATCCTGAGCTTTTTTCAGCGGCGTGTCTGTTCAGGACATCTGTGCGGCCGCGAGCTGGTCCTCGCCCCTCACTATTGTCCGCTTTTACATGCTGGAAGTATCCGCCAGGTGCTTGGCACATTGTCCTGATGCAATCAGACTTCTGTTCTGAAGGCTGGTGCCGCTCAATAAGCATGTCTACACTACGGGAGTTTCCATATCCCATAGTGAGACATCTCACAAAATATTATGAAATAGAACTTTAGGTTAATGTGAGTGAGATGTCTCACCAGACTTCCCTTCTTTCTCGAACAAGGAAAAGAGGTTTGCTTATTTGAATGATGCGCACCTGTCCGTGTCCTCCTTTTATAGGAGGGTCTCCCAGCGGACTCTCGAGCTCCACCAGCCAATCAGGCTTGGCATAGTGGAATACAGTGCTTCTGAGGAATGTAGACAGAGGTCACATCAATGTGTCCCTGCTCCAACACTTCTGAAATCCTGAAGCAGCTTTGCAGAAGGTCTGCTAACGAGCCTCTCAGCTGTGTTTGAGCAGGGACACGTCGAAAACCTGGTGGACTGCGACCCTTGAGGACCGTGTTTGAACTGACTTAGCTCTTTGATTTTCAGTGTCCTCATCTAGGAATGGTGTGAAAATGTCTTCTCAAAATGTTTGTGTCTGGTCTCGTAGTGGTGTTTAATATTTCCACTCTTTACGACTGCAACAGACTCTGTCCGTATAAATAAAACACACTGGCCTCATCAAACTCATTGTAGGAAACGCGTACATATCCATCCACACATGTTGGAAGGCTCTGTTTTCACGGTCAATTTTTCAGATTTTGTACAAGGCCATTGTCTTCGTTCAGTGTCTCTGTTAAACAGGTAAGTTCTCTGTAGGGGAGCGGAGCCGTACATCTGTGAGCAGAGCGCCTCAAAACACAGCCCTGCGTCATCAGGGGTGCCACATAGTCGCCCATATGGCTACTGAAAAAGCCTTTTCACACTCAGAAATGTTGTTCTTGTTTAGTTCTCGCGCATGAGGTCAAAGGTCAAGAGGGATAAACTCACCATGGCTGTAAATGTAGGCAGTAAGTCTGAGATTTAGATTATTTTTCCCGTTGGAGCGTTGATTCCTTGAAAGATTTTTTTGCGTTATTGTAGTAGTAGTCTCCAAGGCAGAAAGGCCGAGTTCGGTGCTAAAACTAATGCTGCACACAAGCTGAAAATTCTGGTTTTTTCTTGCTTTTCAAACAGAAACCAATCAGCTCATCAGTGCTGTTTCACTTATCAGTCTGTCTATCTTGTGCACTTCCTTCAAATTTGTAAACTGAATTAAAATAATAGCTTAATAAAAATAATCATGGACCTGGTTAGTCTATGGTGTACCTTTTCAAAGTGAGAACTCATACTGTTCTTTGTGCCATCAATAATAATAATAATAATAAATTTTTATTTATAAGCGCTTTTCAAAAACTCAAAGACACTTTACAGTTGTTAAAACAACTACACAACTATCCCATTGGTTTTACAAAAGTGCTCAGATATCTGCATCATTCCCTGGTACAGTCCAAATTCCGCCCCCTGGAGACCCAGGTAGTCGGTGTTTTCGTCAGCCAGGAACCTGTGTGGAAGCTTCAATACCACTGCTGAGTTGCTCCCAATGGTTTTTAAAAGTGCTCAGATCGGCCGAAAGTGGCATCAGTGGAAAACCCTGTTACCCTCCTCGAGTTTGAATATGTGTAATATGAATAACATAAACACTATTTCTTCCTGTTTACTTCCTTCAACTAAACCATGACAAGATGGAGGTGATTGTCTTTGGTAACAAGGAAAAGAGGACTGCTGTCAGCAATTATCTTAAGTCTTGATCTTTAAAAGCTAAAGACCAAGTCAAAAACCTTGGTGTTCTGATTGACTCAGATCTTACATTCAGCAGTCAGATCAAATCTATCACAAAAACAGCCTTCTACCACCTAAAGAACATCTCCAGAGTGAAAGGTTTAATGACTCAGAAAGATCAGGAGAAACTGGTCCATGCTTTTATCTCCAGCAGACTGGACTATTGTAATGGTCTTCTGACAGGAATCCCCCAAAAGAGCATCAAACAGCTACAGCTGGTTCAGAACGCTGCAGCTCGGGTCTTAACCAGAACAAAGAGGTCAGAACATATTACTCCAGTTTTAAAGTCTTTACACTGGCTCCCAGTCAGCCTCAGAATAGACTTTAAAGTTCTGCTGCTGGTGTATAAATCTGTGAATGGGTTTGGGCCAGAATACATCAGTGACATGTTAGTCAGGTACGAACCCAGCAGGTCTCTCAGATCTATGGACACAGATCAGATAGTGGAGCCCAGAGTTCACAGTAAACATGGTGATGCTGCTTTTAGTTGTTATGCTGCAAAGAAGTGGAACAAACTGCCAGCAGAGCTGAAGTCAGCATCCAATGTGAACATTTTTAAATCAAAGTTAAAGGCACTTTTTTCTCTACTGCGTATGATTGAGAGAGAGATTTTTGGTCATGTTGTTGATGTCATGATGATTTTACTGATTTTTAATTGATTTTACTGATGATTTTAAATGTTCTTATTGATTTTAAACAATTGAATGTTTTATCATGTAAAGCACATTGAGTTGCCTTGAGTATGAAATGCGCTATACAAATAAATTTGCCTTGCCTTGCCTATTAAAACACTAAAGATCTCTGGACTAAAATTACAAACGCTGTTCGTTTAGAAATATCAACTGAGCGAACAAGCTTGTTGACGTTTTTATCCCTCTCGACCTATGACTCCCCAGGTCGCGCATGCGCAGTTCCAGAGTGTGAAAAACCTTATTACTGCCTGTCGTTTTTTACTTTTTCTTTGTCTGCACATGCTGTTGAAGGTCAACACGACAAGAAGTGTAATCTTTTTAAGACAGCAATGCATGTTTTGTTATTGCAATTAAATAAATAAATTAATTTTATTGCACAATTGTGACCATCACCAGACCTCTCTAAGAAAGGGTAAGAAACACTTTATTAAAGGGGAATATAAAAAGAGGGCAGTGTCCTGTCGTAAATATATATATTTATATATTTTTTTTCACAAGTGTATCGTAAAGCTTTGCGGTTCCTTCTTTCAAGCGAAAGATGCGTATATCGTTCTGCCGGTTTCTCCCTTCTTGGTCTGTCAGCCTCTCCTGCAAAATCCTCTGTTGTTTTAGCGCCTGCAGTGTGAAGCATCCTTTACCTCCATTTTCAGCTTTCACATCTGCCACCCTCTGTTCGGCTCCATCCAATGTGTTGCCAGTTCTTTGCCATTGCTAAACTTTTGATCAATGTTTTTCATAAAGTTCTCGATTCCTTCTTCCTTCTTCATTTATTTTTAAACGTGGTTAGCTCCATCTTTAGTTCACCTTTAAAGTCTTGCATTCCCTGAACAATGTCTTTCAGCCCTGCTCGTATCATATCCATCGCTTCAGCTGCCATGTGCTTCTGCTCTCCTGCGTCTGTTTCAGACATGTCTCCCCTGTATTTTCCATTGGTTTGAGTTGTTGTGCCAGGTTTTTAGTAGTTTTGGTCCGTCTTTCTCTCCCTCCCCTTTGCATTTCTATTTCAGATCCATTAACTGCATTTTGGTATTGGATTTGGGAAGTTTTATCGGGTGTTGATCAGGAGCTAATTGTCTTGCGCTGCGTCATACCCGGAAGTCATTTGGTGACATTTTTTTAACAGCTACTCAAAGGTCTTTAAAAATTAACAATGCCTCTGCAGTGCACTAGTCTTATATCATCATGCATTGACTATTGTAATTCTGTTTTTACTTGTTTTAATGAGTCGACTCTAAACAGACTTTTCTGTACGGCACTTTGTGATTTTATCTGCGAAAAGCGCTTTATAAATAAATTACTTACTGACTTACTAGACCAGTGGTTCAAGTCCAGGTGTGCCATAGGACTTTGTGACAACCATACATTATTGCAATATACAACTACAGAAAAATAACAATAGTTATTTATTTTTTTTATTTACTACTTTGTAAGCACTCATTTCATAATACAGAGGCAAACTTTGTACCTGTTTTTTTTTTTTTTTTTTTTAATATTTTGTTAATAAATATTTCATGAGTAACATAGTTGTCTGTCACATTTTATTTGGCATTAGTAAATAATTATGCACATTTACAGATATTGTACATGATATGAGTGATAACACGTGTTATCAAGGCTGTTTTGCACAATAGGTGTGTCTTGAGGTTTCTACTTGACCTTTGGTGGACCTTGGGCACAAAAAGTTTAGGAACCACTGCACTAGACCTCCACCTTCATAGTGTTGTACAGTTTTAGTTGTGCCCAGCAGAGGGAAGTATTGTACTTTTTGTCTACCTCTGCTGAGTGACAGGAATGAGGGGGAAACGCCAGCGATGAGTCAACTCCTCCGAGAGAGAGAAAACCGCCTGAAAGAAAAGCTGGTGGAAAAAGTGAACAAGTGTGTACTAGAAATGCATTGAAATGTCCATATTTAAACAGGATCGCCCAGGAAACAGTGTTTAGAAGCTGAGACCACACCAGCCCAACGGTGCATGTTCTGTATGTTAACAATTGATGAACAGAACCACTCTACAGCTCCTTTTCTAATGCGTGCTTACAGTGCTGCTGCTTGCTCATGCCAACTGGCTTTGATCACTCATCATCATCAAAGAGAAAAGTTTTCCTTTCATTTTCAGGAGAGGCATCAGGGTTGGATCTTTGAACGCTCAGCCTGCGCACAGTATCCTGAGGACTAAGCTGGATTCTTTTTCAGAGGCTTTCTGGTCTTTTTTGAACGATGCCGCTTAAGAAGAAAGGACATGGTCACCATCATCATAATAAACACCCAAAGAAGGAGAAGGAGGTAGGTCTGTCAACTGAGAAGGAAGAATGATCTGAATGCAGAATGAGAGATGATTAAACTCACTGTTGTATTCTACACACATCTATTTCTGAGTTCTGGTGGATTACACACTGTGGGATACTTTGCAAAGTATATATGAACGTGTGTGTGTGTGTGTGTGTGTGTGCTCTACATAGTGAAATCCTATTTTTATTCTATTATATTGTTTTACACAACACACATTTTTAATATTTAGTCTTTTTGTGTGTACATTATTGTTCTATGTCACACTTACTTGTGGCAATATAAACTGTTTCTCATGCCAATAAAGCTGTTTTGAAATGAGAGAGAGCAGAGAGAGTGAGATGAGAGGAGAGAGAGAGAGAGAGAGGAGAGGAGAGAGAGAGATCGAGAGAGAGAGGGAGAGCATTTCTATGATTTGTCTTGAACAATAAACAAAAAAAGGGGTATGAATTTTTTTTTTTTGGTCTGTTTGGTCAGTTTTACTGAGTTTGATTTGTTTCTCCTTTGTTTGTAAACTCATGCATGTGTATCATTGTGTCGATGGTTCAGATGCACCATCAGCTCAGCACTTGATTGATCTTACACTGTATTTGCTAGAATCCCATTAAGGAACTGTGTGTGTGTGTGTGTGTGTGTGTGTGGTTGTTAGTGTGTGATGGCATTGTGGGACAAGGAGTGGCGCACAGCACACATCTTAGATAAACTGTGAGTGTAGGAGGAAACACCAGTTGCATGCTCACACTTTGCTCCAGATCCCCTCCTGGTCCACAATGGCGTATGCAGCGTTCTGGATCCGTACTGTAAGTACAGAGCTACAGCTGCCTCCTCCCTTCTTTCTCTGTCGTCCTTCTGAGCCCCTGGCACTAAAATAATAAAAAAGTAAATGAGAACTAGCCAAACTAGTCTGAATGCGTAAGAACTTGCTGCAGGGTTTTTTTTTTGAACTCCTGGCACTGCTGCTCCAGATAAAATTCACATGGCATATTCCCAAGACTTTGCCTTGTAGTGTGTATCTCAGTGTTTGTACTCTTTATCTGAAGTGAGGCTTGAGCACTTCAGTTTTGTTTTTGCTCTGGTTAGTTTTTAGTAATCATATCTGAATGCATTTTCATACCAGTAACCTATGAAAGGTGTGTTAATGAAGGGTTTTTTATTTTTATTTTTTATTTTTTTTTAACTTTTTGTTGTTATTTTTTCCAATCTACCGGTGCAGTTTCTTTTCAAACGATTAGTTTGAAATCCCAAAGATAATTGACAAATGTATGTGTAATTAATTTCCACTTTAATCTTGATTTAAATAGAGAGTCTCTACTTGTTGACTTTTCTTGGTGTTAAGACACTGACAACCATAACAAGTTTAAAACCACATAACATTGACTGTATGTGTGTGTGTGTGTGTGTGTGTGTAGCATGATGGATCAGCAACACCCTCTCTTGAAGATCGTCATAGTAACAGGACACACTCCTATCACTCTGGACGAACCTACTATGGAAAGGTACAGCTGACAATGACATCAGTCTTCCTCCTGACATAATGAGTAATGTAGTTCCAAACATGTAAAGCTGAGCTGGGTGGCATCCATGGTGAGCATTATACCCTTCAGTTCAGACCAGTCTGATTGGACCTGAATGGGTGGAGGAAAAAACAAAACAAAAAACATGTTACATTTTTTTTCGATTGCTAACAAGCGTTGGCCGAAACTACAGTCACATGTTCAAAACTCTTAACGCAGTGTGCAAAACAGAAGTTCATGTGGACTGAACTGTGAGTCACTTTTCATTGTCACCAAAATGAATGAACTCTTTTCTCAGTCACTACTTCACCACCCGCAACACACTACACTTTTACAGCACACTTTTCAAATGCTGACACGCTTTGTTCAAAACAGGTGTTATGGCAATTATTATATTCATCATCATATCGTCAAATGTATGTTCATGTGTACAATTTGTCATGTTTTAATACATGATGACTCCATTACTCTTTGAACAGCTGAATCATGTTAGATTAAACAGTACAGATCGTATTGTACTCAGTGCAACACAGAGTCTCTGCCAAAACTCAAACTCACATGCAGATATACACGAACGCACACACTATCAAGGACAGATAAGAGTGGCGCCCAATCTTCCTCATAATATACACGTCTTCATCATCCTCAAATGTTTCCACTGTTGCATCTGACTCCCCCCTTCTCCTCTGCCTCAGGGTGGAACTTCTTATGTTATCTGTATAAAAGCTTAAGCTGTGAAAACTGTTGGACAGAGCGGCTCTCGATCATCGGACGTCCGCCCGGGCGGTCACTAATTTTGTCCATCTTTGTACTTTTTTACTTAGTTTTATAATAAACCTTTTTTATAAAATCATCAACGCTTCGCCTGGACTCCATCACTCAACCAGAGCAATAAATCATGTCTCCAAATGAGGTCAACCGCAAATTTTGCCGTAACACAGGTAAAGACACAATCAAAACAGAACGATGGGGGGGAAACATAAATGGGGAACGTCTGCTGCAGCCACATTGAAATCTATTGAAAATGATATCAAAATATAGACTGTGAAAATAAATAAAACGATGACGCAATTCCAAACGCAGCTGAGTGTAGTTTTCCAGCTGAAAACCGATTCAGTTGATTTGTGTTTGGCATCATTAGAAACAGAAGTGGATCTGATTATTTTTCCTTTGACAGTTTGGATCAAAGAGCAGTGTGTGAGATGGGTAGAGATAGGACAGCGACCAGTAGAGAGAGAGAAAGGAAGACCATGGGCTGTACATGATTTCACACTTGAAAGATAAGATGTATTTTATGTAATACCCTTGGTTGTTAGTATTTTGTAGTTCAGTGTACTCAGAGTGACAATGTGTGTTTCCAATGTTAGACTATTTGCTCGTGTTGTGCTGAAATGAGTTATTTTCGGGACACTGTATACTGTAAAGTGTTTCGTTAATGAAATACACTTTTTAGTGATGAGATGCCTGATGGACATGCAGACTGTGTTAGGAGTTTTGAACATGTGACCAGTTTTGACAAATGCTTGTTAGCAATCGGAAAAAACTGTAATGCGTTAGCAAGCAGCTTGAGAAAACCGAATAAATGACTGTATAGTAAATACATTTTTTAGTGCATGTAAACAGGGTAGCTCTACTGGAATTGACCAATCCATATCTCACTTAACACAGCCAAACAATGCAATTGACAGTCATGGTTATAGTGCATGTAGGCACACAACTCGATAGGAATCATACAGTATATGGCGTTGTGTATACAAAATGTTGTCTTTTGTGACCATCCCCGAAAAAGAGACACTGAGCACCTCGAAATAAATGTACGGGAGCAAAATGCAGAGAAAAATATTTTTAATCTGTTATCCTCTTCTTTGGGTAAGCAGAACCACATCAACACACACATTTTTATAAAAGATACAGCGCCACCTAGTGAGACGGCATCAGGCAGAGTTTGTCAGGAGTTCCGTTCTCTCTCCAGCACGTATAATCAGATATACCGTGCCATGTAGGTTATTTTGCGACGTGAACAGAAGCGGTGTCAGCACCTAGTCCTCAGGTGAGCCTGTGCTGAGGATGATGGGGGAGGAGGAACCTTACAGACTGCAGCCTGTTTGATAGAAAGATCAGACCCAGTTACAGTTAGTCAGTTGAGAGTCTGTGGACTGTCTATGGTATTATTGTGTTGAATGCAGATGTGAAGTCCACAAAGACAAGGTGGACATAAGAGTCCTTGCTCTCCAGGTGTGTGAGGATGTTGTGGAGTCTGAGGACCACAGAGGAAAAGGCATTCTCTATGGATTTGTTCCTCTGGTATGTGGTTCTACAGTGACATCGATGGTGTCCTTGATGACCAGTCTCTCAAAGCACTTCTGGTCTATCAAAGTGAGGGTCACTGGTCGATTTAGGGTTGTCACTGTGGAGCTTTTGGGGACAGTGGTGATGGTGACAGTTTTCAGGCAGGTTGGGACAGCTGCATTAAAAATGTGTGTCAATGTTAACACTGTCTGGGCTGAACTCAGCTTTGAGGGATTTAATCCTCTGCAGGGTCCTTTTACTCCTAGCTGGGGTCACGTTAAGGGGATCCTCTCCTCCACCCTGACCCTCAGCACAGGCCAGGGTTGGGGTCAAATACATTTTTCAGTTACAAATACGTCTTCAATTATCTATGTTCAATTACAATTACGCTGACCAGCATTTTTTTTGAAATTACAATTAAATGACAATTATTTTTTTAATGAGTGAAAGCACTGTGATGGGGGCCTGCGCCCGACAATCCAAAGATTTGGGTCGTGCGGTCCCTTTTACCTTGGTGATTGTCATAATTTATGCGTGTTTAAGTGTTTACTATTGGTTAAATGTTTTACGGCGGCCAATCAGATAGATTTGGGTGATTGTGCTCTAGTGATTGGTCTGTGTGAGCGTGTTTGAGAGAGTGTGACAAAACTTCTGTGGTGAATTAAGAAATTTGAATACATCGCAGGACACAAACAAGATTCTAACAGTCAAATCAAGGTAGGTGCAGAGATCATGTTTTTCTGGTCAGTTTGATACTAAACACAATATGATGCTTGAAACATGATAGGTAATCTTTAAGATCACTGGAATTCTGATTTTCCAGGTAGATATTTGTGAATGAAAGAATGAAAAGAGTGCAGAAGTGTCCAATTTTAAAGCTTGTTCATTGTTTACTCATATGGAGCCAAGCTCAGTTACCAGGGGCCTCATGTACAAAGACTTGTGAAATAAGTGCACTTTTCAGCCCAGAGACAGGCGTACGCTCGTAAAAATGGAGATGTATGAATCCTTTGAACGTCTGAATCAGCGTGGATGTAAGCACACATACTGTATGTCCCCTCCCTGTCCACGCCCACATTTACATATGTAAATCATATTGAAATGAGATCGGCAACGGCATTCCCCTCAGTGTAATCAGAAAAAGCTGCGGTTCTTACCACCAGTAACATAGGAAAGAAGAAATGTTTTAATCATTAGACCGACAGCAACATGTATGACGGAGATAATTCAACAGTGGATACTTAAATTAATATACACACACATTTTGCTTAATAGTTGACTGTATGTGGGTGTGTTAAGAAGTGGGAAGTAGATTAAGGAAGAGATGGAAAATGCTATACTACTACTACTACTACTACTACTACTAATAATAATAATAATAATAATAATAATAATAATACTCACAATATATGTTCCTGAGTTACAATATCTGGCAGGGACAGAGCAATATAACAGGCAACCCCTCTTTCTGGGAGTGAATCAGAGACATTCTGAAGGCGCACATCAGTCTTAATGTTTGTCACGCTATCCTTCATCAACCAGGCTGTAAGAATGTGAAACAGGTAACTGCGACTCACAGTGTAAAACGCTTTGGGACTAAGCGCTCTATAAGTTTAGTGCGTTTACCAGATTCAGAATACTTTATTTATCCCTGAGGAGCAATTCAGCTTCAGTTAAATCCCGACCAAGAAACATGAAAAAACATCACATATTACATGGAGGGACAGGAACGGGAGAACCGTGAAGCAGCCGCAGCAGGGCAGCGCTCTGTTTTAGTTGAGAAATGTGGAACAACGGGTTAGAAGAAGAGGTAAAAAAAAAAAACCTCTCAATCAGAATACAACTCCGGCCTCTACCACCTGAGCCACGGTCACCCATTTATATAATAACCAAAGTTCAACCATACACAGATGGACTTTGGGTACGGTAGTTATTACTCTGATGGAAGAAAAATGTCAGGAATGTGAAGAGACTTCAGAGAGGCTAGCATAGCCTCAGAGAGAGGGAGAGAGAGCGAGTGAGTGAGACAGAGGGAGAGACAGAGACGGTGGTTTTCACCTGCCTTCTCCCTGTTGATTTGAGTGATTATTATTCATGCAAATAAAAAGCTTTGTAATGACAGTTATGTACATACTGGTAATCACATTGTCCTTTCTGGTCTTTAAAACAAGTATGACGGCTTATCAGACATTAGCCTTCCCAAACTGGAGCCTCAAACGCCACCTATGAGACACCCAGCAGACTGAAAAAGAGTTTCTTTCTCAGGGCCATCAGATCCCTGAGCTCACTAAGAGTGTGATTTACCATTGTGCAAATGATGTATAAGGTATATGCTGTGTATTCCTTACTTTTATAATGACTTATACTGTTTTTTATTATGCGTTGGCCTTAGAACACTGCAATTTCATTCTTCACTTGATGTGCAATGACACATGGTAAATGGACTTGATTTATACAGCGCTGTAGGACTACCAAGGTAGTCCTGAAGCGCTTTACATCAGCTCATTCACTTATTCACACTCACATGCCAATGGGGCACAGTGACCATGCAAGGTGCTAGTCAACCATTGGGATCAACTTCGGGTTCAGTGTCTCGCCCAAGGACACTTTGACACATAGACAGGTACAGCCCTGGGATCGAACCCCCAACCTCTAGATCAGAAGACCAAAAAAACTGACCCTGAGAGGTCTTGACTCAAATGTTTCTAATTCTACAAGCTTTCAAATCACTTTGTTAATTACAATGAAAGACCTTGTTCTTTCTCATGGTGCTCCATCTAGTTTTACAGGCTTGGTCAGTAGGTGCTTCACATGAGCAAAGTGTGTGTCCGCCTGAGAGAGGGTGTGCCCTGCTGGGTGTCGTGTGAAAGACGTGTGAGTACACGTGTGATTAGCCCAAGCTGCATCCAGTGCAGTGCAACACATGATGCACAGCGCACACATGGATGGTTTGCCTTTTGTATTGCTGTCAGACAGAGTAAAAAGAAATGGTCATAAAGAGCAACAGACCTGTTTGACTTCATTCCACACAGCTATTTTAATATGCAAGCCTGCAGCAGTCTGACACAGAGGCCCTCCTTCTGTACACAATCACAGCATTATTCATTATTATCACATAATAATGTGTGAAAATAATAATCATATAGATTTTTGTTCAGTGATCATATTATTAATATTATTAATATCTTGGAACTAGATAAATTATGTTATATTCACTGTTCTGTGATTTCATTTTCCTTTATTTGTTATAAAAATATTTATTTGATTGTTTGTCAAAAATTGATTCTCTTATCTACAAACTAAACTGTATAAACAGCTCATCTACCTGTGAGTACTCCCCTCATCAAAGTTTAATGAACCTACCCAAGTTCAGTTCCACAGGTAATTAGAAGAAGAGTCAATGCCAGTCCAGTCTTTTTTGTACTGAGGAAAAACATATTTGCTCACATTAAAGGCACACTGTGTAACTTTTGGCCACTAGAGGCGCTAGACCTGTAACTTTCACATCAAGCGCCGCAGCACTTTTGCAAAAATCAAAGTCAGTCGGGCCAGCCTCCCTTGTCTTTTGATTGTGTATGCAGACAGTAGTTAAGGGCTGGGTCACTCAGGCTGGGGAGCAAAGCTGGGCTGTGCTTGCGCTGTGGCTGGAGGAGCAGCAGCCTCCGCCGCCGCCCTCCTCTCCCCGCCGCCAGAGGCTTGTCGCTCGGCCCTCCTCACCGCTTCGGTGGTGCTCCCCCCCACTACCTCGCCGCGCCGACCTCCGGCGAAGGGGGCTGACGACGGTGTGTGCGGAGCGGTGTCCGGCGCTTGGCGGAAGGCGGGTCGGAGCAGGAGGCCAAGTCTCGGCAGCGTCTTTGTAGCCTCCTCAGAAGCAGTTTTTGCTTGACTCGGCCATGACCAGGAGTCAAAGAGGCTGAAAAATACGAGCAAAAGCCTTAACCCAATGAGTATATCGGAGCCTGTGGTCACGTGACTGCTGTAAAGTGATACATTTTCCATTCTCCAGGTCACATGACCTGGCCAATGGCGGTCCGTCTCTCCAAACTCACATGGGCGGTATTTAAAGAGGGAAGCCCCGGTCGGAGCATTGATACTGTCAAGCGCTGTATATTGGCCTGAGGAATCATTTAAAATCACTCATATGGGTCAACTCTTTAGGTCAAAAAGTCCATGGTGTGCCTTTAATAACACATCATAGGAATCAATGCATATACATGTCCTTTACAGCAACCCTCATGTGTTTTCATGAAAAGATCGGTATGAAAGAGTAGAGACAGAAAAACCTCAGCTCAAGGGGTTGTCTTTTGATGAATTCAAGACCTGTTTATGTGTTCAAATGTCCTTGGGCAAGTCACTGTGTAACGACGAGGTGACGTTACACATGGACTGTTATAATGTATACAGGGTAAATTGTGTGAACAGACTGGCAGTGCTTAATGAAATTAAGAAGACACATTCTGTTGTATTGATTTAATGAATTTGCTTAAATTGACATCATGAGGACAGGTGATGAAGCACATGGTTCAGGCCGCAGGGTTTCAGCATTCATCTAGTGATAAAAACAGAAAATACATTTTAAGATAATTGATAAATAACTTAGCAGTGGCATGATAGATAAAACCATTAAATATGTTCTCTTATTCTGGGTGTGATTGAAATGCAATATACAGCAATGCTTACCTGTGCATGGTCTCTTCCTCTTTCCTGTGGTGTCCTGGTGAAAGAATTCCCTGGGGGCTGTGGACACCTTTTTATAGTTCCAGGCGGGAGAGACCAAGAGGGACTAAGGGACAGGGGAGCTTGATGTTTATAAATTAATGTAAATAATTAGTTTAATCATTTAGGGGATCTGAATAAGGGTAATTATATTAATAGAGGGTTATTGTTTATGATGGTGTCTGTTAAGAATTATTTGTGTAAATATTTATGTTGTACTTTTAATATGTAAATCAAATGTCACCCCATGCTTGGTACAGGCTAATTAAGGATGCACCTGTATATAGGGACCTCCATTCTGGTCAGTAGGTGTTGAGTGGAGATTGAAATGCACTGTGCTTGTGGTGCCAATGGAAAATAAAAAGACAAAAACCTGATGCATCAAAACTCTGGAGCCTGGTTGCCTCATTGATTGCCTCCACTGCTACGGTTGCTCTTTGACACACTGAATCTAAAGTTGATCCCAATATCTCACTAGTGCCCTGCATGGCAGCTCTGTCCCAGTGACGTATGAGTGTGAATGGGTGAATAAATAATATTATATCCTATCATGATTATATGAATTATATCTCTCGAAACTTAAAGAAATACATCCTCAATGACCAGCTGTGTCAGCATTAGCACACTTAAACTTTACAAATGTAACATTGTAGCAAACGTTTTTTTACTATATTGTATAGATTTTAGGTTGTGATGATTTCTTGAAAATAAACCATTTGATTAATTTTAAAGTATCACTGTTCGGCTAATATTGCATGTATTTGTTAGTGCTACTGACAGTTAATTGTAATGTAATGTTTTAATATTTTGGGCACCTGCCCTGGGACTGCAGATAGAAATTAGCATCAGCTAACTGTGGTACAAAGCATCGTTTTGTAAGATCAATGTATTTTGTACATTGTCCCTGTCAAATAAACTAATAAATAAGTAATATAACATGCACTGTTAAAAGCATATTACTGCAGTGCTTCTCTCTCTCAATGTGCACACACCTCAACAGCAGCAGCAACAACACTGTCACTTACAGCAGCCCACATGGAGGCTGCTGCGTGCACATGAACAACACATGCACCACAGAGTAATAGTAGTAATTACCTTTCAAGCAGAAAAGTCACCAAATCCATCTTCTACTCCTTCAGACCATACACTTTAAAAAAAGACGGCGCTTCAGCCCCAGGAAAGGGGCGGGGCCTGTGAGCAACAGCTGTCAGACAGTCCATCAAACACAAACCGGGTTAGTTCATTTTGCTCGGTCGCGATGCATTCTGGCAATCTGCCAAAGGCTGCAGGAGCAGCAGGTGGGACTCAATGTGCCTGTTTTTTTCCACACAAATTAGTTATTTCATGTAAAGCTGTCCTTACATAGTGACAGCTTT
Source organism: Gouania willdenowi (assembly GCF_900634775.1). NCBI lineage: Eukaryota > Metazoa > Chordata > Actinopteri > Blenniiformes > Gobiesocidae > Gouania > Gouania willdenowi. The sequence continues at coordinate 24,325,700 of NC_041048.1, read as the reverse complement.
AGCAAATATGACAAAAAGTCACTTTTATTAAAGTTGCAGACTGCACCTTTAATCTTCTCGTAACATACAACCTGGATGGTGCATTTTATCACCGAAGGAGAGAATACCCACGGCTGCTTAGCGCCGAGAGTACACAGAAAAACTACACTTCCCACAATGTAAAGAGATCTGTTACGCATCTACCTCCCACAATGCACCATTTATTTAAAGCAACTGGCCAGGCCGATCAACAAAAGTGCGTCATATCCTGTCCAAAATGGCGGCTCTCCATATTTTATGCCAGAACGTATAAAATTGTTCTAAAAAGTCCTTTTAATGTGTGTTTTTTTATTTTTTATTTAAAGATGCAAATATTTTGTTTATTGGTAATATATTAAACAAATTTTTTGCTATGTACATTTTCACTACAGGTACCCTTTACATTTTGTTAGCTTTCAACCATGGGTTTTGGGGTGTTTTGGCAACTAACTCATTTGTCAACTAACTCTCATCGCCAGGGGTTGTCCACTGAATGGAGGTTGTTCTGGGAGTGTATGATGCTCATGTGACTGTCATGTCTAGCTTTTGTTTATTAAGAAAGTATTTCTTATTAAGCTGTGAAAGGTGTGAAAGGTTTCTGTTTTCGTTACAATCATTACAATGATTCACTCAAAACTTGTCTGCACACACTCCACCTACGAGCTACCCAGTGGGAGACATAAAGTTTTAGGTGAGGCGTGGCTGTCGGCCCTTTCCATTGTTCTTTTTCAGGATACGAAAAGCACAACAACACAGACATGTTTCAGAAAAAGCTTTTAAAGCACTGTTTTGTTCCCAGTACAATATGGTTAAGTGATATTAAACATGTATAATGCTGTTCAGTAGGTCAAAGATCAAACGCCCATTCTTTCAGACTTCCCAAACACTCCCACATTCCTGCTGGCTGAAGCAAAGCTGCTGTTTCTTTTCTTCCAGTCTGTGTTGATATGTTATCTCATTTGTCCTCCGTCAGGTTAGTTTTATTCAACCAGACTTTAATATTTGAATTCTCTATTTTCTTGATTAAGACGCAGTTTGATCTCCATTTAAATGTTTTTTTTAATGTTTTTTTTGTTTTTTTGTTTTTTTTTAGCAGATAAGGAACTCTCTAAGCCCTCTTGTAAACTGTCATAAGTCTTAGCATACTCCAATTATAAGTCGGTACAAATGATGGATCGAAGAATAAATGGAAGACGATCCTTTGTTACTGGGTTGTAAATCATTAGAAATCTCCAGACTGTCAGGACAAATAGATATAGTAAGTGAAAAGCACCACTTCTCGTATGCTAAAGTCCAGACAACTGTGTGATGGGGTAAATGTAGAAGAGATATTATGGTAGTTTGTTATTTGGCATTTCTTACTGGCTGTAAAAATAAGTTTCTGCATTATTGTTTGTGCAATATATTGGTGACCGTTCCAGCTGGTGTTCTGCCACTGAGTCCTAGTTAATATTTCATTGGCCTCAAATGTTTTTTAAAACCCAGGCTCTGGAGAGGTTGGTGTTCTCACTACTTGACTGTGAATACTGCAACTGTGAGACTGTGGGGCTTTTCTTTTCTTTTTTTTTTATTTAAATTTGATATTTAACCAATATTTAATCAGAAAATGGGAAGAATTTGTTTGGACCATTGATTGGTTCTCAGGTTTAAAGATGATATACAGTAGTTGTTCCTTTTCAATTTGAAACAGAGGTGATTACAGTTTAAAGTGCAAAAACTTTACTTATCACTCAGAATAGTTTGGCCTCTATAAGGCTCAACTAAATGGGTTTCATAAAATTGCACCTCAATATAAACAAAGCTGTTCCATTCAGAGATTACATAAGCTCTCCTTTGACTGTGTGTGTGTGTGCGTGTGTGTGTGTGTAAAGAACTTATTATCACAAATCTACGTAGGTGTGTTCTGGTTAATGAGCAACCTGCCCTGTGGTTCCTCACAGTTGCTCTTTTCCTGTAAAAGTTAATTTTACACCCATACCTACATGTGAGTGTGTATGTATTTATACATTTGTGACCTTGTGAGTGTCTATTTGAGTGGTATCTGTTTCTGTAAGAAGCCACTCAGATTTGACCCCGTCCATAAATGCACACGTGCGAACCTACACAATCATTGAGATGTCAATCCACGGTCAGCTTACTTCCCTTTTTAGCCCAGAGAGTTACAACCAGCCTCCTATAACCTCCACATGTGATCCATATCCGTCCCCTTCTCTGCATCGTGACCACACCTCCATTCATTTACTCCACCCTCCCCCTGTCCTCTCTCTCTCCCTCTCTGTCTCTTTCCTCGTCCCTCCCCAGCCTGCTGGAAACATGCTACAAGTTTAATACAGCGCCTGACATACATACACACACAAACACACATAGTCTGAGGCGCATTGAGCCAGTATGGGGCAGCTACTGACTTGGATCCGAGGCCCACGGGACACCCCGGTACTGCAGAATGTGGCAGTGGAGCAGCAGGTCTGTGCATATTTGAATATGTTCACATGTGCTACATTATGAGATGACAAAAAAAAAATCCAAATGTAATCTTGTGTTTTTGTCTGAGAATGTGAAGATGAATTTAAAGTAGTTGTTCTATTAGTTCTGTCTGTCCAGGACAGAGAACTAACTGTTCACTCAGGATCTACAGGGGAAACACTCGCAGGGAGGAAAACTGAGTTGGCTCTGATCCAAAGCAGATTTAGCTCTCTCCCTCTATCTCTCTCTGTCTGAGCTGGAATGTATGCAGCCTAATAGTCAGCCTCTTTAAGTTCAGTTGGGTGTTTTTGGTGGAACCAAAACTCTAAAGGCCTGCAGCAATCACTACAAGTTGATACAAGCATTCAACAGTTAGAAAATAAAAGTTCCCATCAAGATGATAAATGGACCTTAGGAGTGGAAGTGTGTGTACCTGTCAATATGTGTGTGCTAGCTATGCGATGGCTGTCCACAGTGTACCCTCACTTCTACCATACAGAAACTGGCAAAGGCTCCAGTGAAGGAAAAAAATGGCTTGTGGTTTTTGCTTAGAATGTCCTGAAAGAAAATTCTTTGAAGTCTGCAAATGGAAATCTTCTGAGATAATCTGCCACTTACAGATGGAGCAATCTTAAAGGGTGTGTAGTCAGAGCAAGCTGGAGTGCTTGTTTTTTTTTTTGCCTTCTTGGCTCAACTCGAGATCGCATGTGGTTCAGATCACAATGTGCAGCCTACACGTCACTATATGATATGTGACAGGTTCATGTTAGCTGTCTTTTAGCCATTAGGATGTTATCAGGGCTGGGTTCATGTTAGCTCTGAGTCGTTTTATGAGGCAAAGGTTAAAAACCAAGAAGGTTTACAACATGTCTGTGGCTCAAATATCTCAGCGCATCAGGATCAGACAGAGCTGAGAGTTTCAACATGGCTGCTGCTTGGTTCAAGGGTGTGCAACGTCAGATTTGTTTTGATTGCAATGATACTGTTAAGAAATTATTTCATGAATGCAGCTTTGCAGAACAGCTCAATGTTAAGATGATGTCTCAGGTTCTCTCGAATAAGCAAGTTCTGTGGCCGTTGATGATGTCATAAATTCTCCCAAGCTCGGATAAAGGAGAAGGGTTGGATGTTTTAGCTAGTAATTCCACCCCACATAACAGTCTTTTAATTCATTTTGATATTCTAATATTTAACAATACAGGACAAAATGTATTTATATATAAATATATACATACCTCCTACAGGCACTGCACTAGTAGTGTTAAATGGAGACCATTAAGCATGGAGTGAGTGCTGTACAACTTGTTGAATGTTTCTTTAATTAGGTAAAACAAAAAAAATGTGTAATCAAAAAAAAAGAAAAAAAAAAAAACACTTCTTCAAACCTAATGGGTATAACCCATCATTGACCAAGGACTTTAAAGTTGTAGGAGTAAAGTTAAAGCATATTTTGCAAACAGCATCTTACACACAGCCGATATGAAACATGATGGTTCAATGATGATCCAACAAGACATGGATAAACTACTCTTGTTGAGTTTAACATGCAGGAAATGTATTCAACCATCAACACTAATGTTCATCGGGCAAAACAAGGTTAAATTTAGTAAATTTCTGTTCAATATTCCACTGATTCCTTTTCTAAGTCAACCTTGTTTTATATTGCTTCTGGGATTTGTTTACGCTATGATAATATTTACGCAGCAGAGAAACCAGCTAGTGAAACACTGGGCTGTATATTATGGAAGGAGGAAAAACAAAATCAGAAGAGATCACAAATATGGCAAACCGTGTTGTAAATGTATATCATAATCTACTGAAGATTTTAAGATGACTTTTTCCATTTAATCAAACTCTTCTCTTCTCTGCTTGAAGTCAGCTGTCACTGTTAAGTTAAAGAGTAACTAAACCTCAAATCCACTTTTTTCTGCTGAATATATATGTATTTGGGTTTTAAATAGTGCTGTTGATTGATCCTAGTCCAGCTTTGAACATTTTAGTAAAAGTATTTTAATTTTGCATATTTAATTGTAAAATGTGAGAGTGACTGCCGTTTAAGGGTTGAATGCCAGCTATTACAATTAAATTTTGCTATTGGCTGAGACAGATTATATAGCGTCATTTGGACCATCATACGTCATTAACTGTCACTGTTAGCCCGCCCCTCCTATAAAGGCTGGGTGGAGGGACTAGTTTTCCTATCACATCCCTCATTGAGCATTGATTGACCGCTTTAATGCTGAACTACTTTCCGTGAGGTGATGTTTGTGAGTCTGTGCTTCTCTAAAGAGAAGATTCTGGTCTAATCAGAAGTTTCATTAAAGCTGCAGTATGTAGAATCGTGAGAGGCTCCACGCTCCCCTCATTTTTCCTGAACAAAACTTCTTGTGAACGATTTAGTGAACTGTGGAAACTCTCTATAAAGACTAGTGACAAACTAGTGACTTTATATTGTGTTATTTGAGAGTATTCTTATATTTTAGAAACGTGAAAGCACGTTTCACTTGATGCTGTGAGGACAGTAGGAGGCTCACACTACTCATACAAAGGCAGCCATGCTGCAGAGAGCCCAGCAGATCAGAGGAGACAGGCTCCACATCCAGAATGCAAATGAACTGCGTCTGTTCTGCCTACCTTTGATAATGTTTTTCTTAGGTTTACAAGTTATTTATCCCGTCTCTTCTCACTCTTTCTCTAACTCAGTATGTGGGACAAACTGCGCACGGACTGGAAGCACATTGTGCGGAGTCCGTTACTCCCAAACACGTCTGTGCCTTTAGACTGTTGCTTCTCCACGTCGGTCTTCCTTTTCCCTCTTGCTTTGCTCGTGTAACCGCTGTGCCAGAAGTCGCAATGGGGGACTTCTGCTGGAACATCTGCCAATGCACTGTCCCTACTCTCAAATCGTGATTGTGCACAGACTTTTGACGAGCAGCTCGAGCAGCCAATAGTAACTCCCAAAACAGCTCAGATCGTTCTGTTGGTAGAAAGATCTCTGATTGGCTGAAGTTCAGCGTCACGCTCATGGATTTCTAAAGCTCATTTACAGAGGTTACAGAGAAGAGATTCACTTTCCACTCAGAACACTTTGGTTTACAATATTCTCAAAGATGATTATAGATTTTTGACCAAATTACACCAATACATACTGCATCTTTAAGCTATGTGTGCATGTACAGACACAGTGTGTGTGCATTCCCATCTGTCTCTGCGTGTGAGCGAACATACGTGTACCTTTGTTGCTGGTTTATGTGTGTGTGTGTGAGTGTGAGACGGTGTTTCGGGGCTTATGGCTGAAGAGCAGGGGCTGTTTGTCTGTGAGTGCTATAGTGTGTGTGGGATTCTGTATTGTAGTAGTTGAGCACAGCTCAGCTGTCACTGGGCAGCACTGTGTGCTGCCTGACTGGGCGTGTCTTAGCAGCCTGACTGGGCGTGTCTTAGCTGCTTCAGGTGTAACGCCCATAATCAAGACATTTTTTTTTATTTTGTCCCAGAAAACCCTTTCTCCTTTGGAGAGCTCTCCATATAACAAGAGCTTCTTCATCATCAATCACTGCTTCTCAATTAATGGACACAATGTGACAAACGGAGGCGATGGATACGCACATCTCCTGTTATAGGCATATTACTAATTGATTGAAAACACATACAGTAGAAGACTGTGATCAACTAATGAAAAAGTAGAGGTGTGCAAATCAATCCAAAATTATCGACAGTATCAATACATACGTCAGTATGGGTATTGAATGATACCAGTGTAAAAAGATCAATTCTTTAGTTTGATTTTCTGTCCTGTGTGTGATGACTGCTGCGATTTCAACAAAGAGGCGACCTGTCTGCCAGTGTCTGTGTAAGTGCTGCTGCCTAAGTGTAAGCTGTAGAAAAGGCTGTACACCTTAGTTGCACAATTGCAGTTACAGTAGAAGCTAACAATCAAGTGTACCATGCAAACAAAATGACAGGAAGGAAATAAAAGTTCTTTGGCCTTTGTTGTACATTTTGTGAGAAATTAGGATTTTATTTTAGTTAGCAAAAGACCTAAAGTCACATAATGATGTACTGTAGATATTAAGGGTCAAGCTTTACAAAACCTTTTATACTCTCAAAGGGGTTTCTACAGTAGGTACCCCAAATTAATGAGTCGTAAAGCACAGACACTCTGTGATATTGATTTGAAATAGAGTTTATAATCTCCAGGCTGTAACTGTGAGAGTAACTTGTTATGTAAGAGTGCATGTGACTAAACAGACAGTCAGATTAGCTGATATGCAATAATAATATCTACTTTATGTCATCCCTGTATTTCTAACTAATTGTGCTTGTGATTGTTGTCCTTTCTTCCTGCTATTACTTCTGTTTGACTGTAAATCCAAATGTCACCAAAGGATTCTTGTATTTTCACTAGTATTAAAGCATTTCTTTCAGGCTACCTGAGTAGAAACTATAGATGCATTGATCAAATTAAACTCGATTTACTACTCTCATGCTGGCGCTGAAGTTTGTAGCCATGTGATGTTTGTTCCACAAGACAGTAAGTAATAGAGTAAGTAATAGAAACCAAGCAGCCTCACTCTTACTGGAATATGTAATACGATATATGACGACTCATAAACCTATGAGCACATGAACCACAGTTGGCGATGATGATGCATATTTAAGCATGAGTTTTGAGCCATTTTAAAATTGTTGTCTAAGTCTTATTATGATGTTGAAATCATTGTAGTCTGTATTTGTTTTTATTCTGCTATAAGATTTCTGATTTCAGACCATATGTTGCACTGTTGACAGCAGATAGCATAGTGCTTTCCCGCAATACAAAATAGTTATATAATACATATTTTAGATATTTTTTGATGGCTCATTAGTTAATTAATTTCCCTTAGACCAGTGGTTCCCAATCTTTTTTGTCCCATGTACCCCCTTTGCATTTTTGTCAAATCATGAGTACCCCCTCTTCATATCATAAGTATTGTCTCCATAATTTCCATATGGTTTTTTTATATGTGGAACAGCGGGCTCTCATAAAACCCTAAATGTGTCTCAAACATTGGTTTCCTAAGACTTAATCTACAAATTCAGAACAACGTGTGCAAAGTGTAAATTATTTAAAAAACAATATATCATGCAACTTATATGCGATTATTTCGATAATAAATAAATAGGGTCTATTGCCAGAAGTGTGATAACATGGCCTCTACAGCATAAAATAATCTCATTTAAATAAATTAAAGGAAAATATAGTAATTGATTGAGCAATATTACTGGTAGTTTGTGGTGAATTTGCAAAAAAAAAAAAAAAATATTAAAAAACAAAGCCTAAAAAGGAATTAGGAACATTTCCCAACAGTTTTTAATAATTTGTTAAATCTGTCCGAGTACTCCCTGCAATGTGCTCATGTACCCCTAGGAGTACACGTACCCCAGTTTGAGAACCATTGCCTTAGAGGATGATTAGAATATGATTCATTTATGTATCTAGATAGTGTCTCTTAGCAGATCCAGGCTCACATTTTTACTTCCATGTTTCTTGCATTTTATAAAAACAGTGAGACAAGAATTATTGTCCAATTAACGCCCAGCAAATGATAAATCATCGTTTGATTGATTGATTGTTTATTCCGAGTTCAATGTGCATTACATTTGCACATTACTTTTTTTGCATTAACATGTGCAGCTTTACAACATTTTAACATAGTTTCAAATATACAGTACTAGGGATGTAACGATTAATCATAAGGCAGTTAAAAATTGATTCATAGGTATCATGGTTCACATCGATACTGTGAAAATTGAATCGCAGTATTTTTTAAACATCAGAGGGCGCTATATATTATCTTTCTCTTGTCCAGAAGTGTTGGCGGCGGGTGGAATCTGCTACTACTTTCTTTCTGGCCGCCTTCTAATCTTAAACATGTTCATAATTGATTCCTTACCCCTTTAGCGCCGAAAGAATATCTGTAATATTACGTGAATATCTGTAAAAGTCATGTTTTTCTATTAGCTCTGTCTGCTAGCATAGCATCTCTTCTTCACTGTTAAATTAGCTGCATGCCAACCGACCACTGGGTTACCAGTGCCCTCTGCTGGTCCAAACAAATATCTGACATAAATACAGTGCAATTTTTTTTTTAAAGTCCAATTGTTAAGGCACAAAATACATTTTCAGTTGCACTTTTAAAAAGAAAAAGAACTATTATGCAGTTTTGCATTGTTTACTATAGAACCAGAATTTAAATTAATAGGCTTCTTCTTCATTTGTATTATTCCTTTATTTATTTCATTCAAGATTTATTTTTAGTTAAATTGCATTGTTTTGAATAGTTTATCAAGGGATTCTTTTGACAATGAAAAATGAAAGGAAAATAGTACAGTATTTTTCAGTCATCATTTGTCTACAGTCCCATTTTGTAAAATAAATTGTGAGAGAATCGTATCGTGAACCCAGTATCGTGAATCGAATCGTATCGGGAGTTGAGTGAATCGTTACATCCCTATACAGTACATAATACAGAACATAAACTCAAAAAGGAGTGGAAGGAAGTAAACTTATAGGTTCCCACCCCTGTAAGTATAATGTGGTTGTAGCCAATAGCAGGGCAATTTACAACAACCTGATGGCAAAAATCAGCACAACGATCCCAGTCAATCCCAGCTGTAGCAGGCCGACAACGCAACAACCCACTCGCAACACACCAAAGCCGCTGCACCAATGAAGCGCAAATCTCCCTCCAACAAATGATAGGACACCATGTTCAGTCAGTACGACCAAGAATACAATTTGCCACGTTTGGCAAGCTTGTAGTATTCAACCAATTATAGGTGCAATACTTGAATTTGTGTTTTCCAACCAACCTTAAATTTTCCTTTAGTTTTTTTTCACGTGGCAACATATCAATTTATTGGTAGAAAGATACAGTGTCCCCTGCACATTATCCTCACTACATCACTGGCATGTCACCACGCCACGGTCCCACCACACCCAAGACCAGCAACAACCATCACACAGCCGGTCGTCACCCTGCCATCATTCACCACAACATTATCAGCTCCATCAATGGTTGCTTCCTTTCACAAAACACTTCATATAATGGATGAACAGTTTACATGCAAAAAACATAGTACATATGCGTAGACACATAATTATATATACACATATAAAAATATAGAAAAAGATATGTTACTAATGATGGAAAGTAAGTACTTTAATTGATCAATATGTTACCAATAATGGTAGGTACAATGGTATGTTAATTATTATTTTTTTATATACTCAATGAGAAGTTCACTTTCAGTAGTCTATATTCCTCTTCAGTTCCGTACTCTGACAACATATTCTCTTTATATTTCATTTTAAACTTGTAAATAGTTGTGCAATGTTTTATTTAGTTCCCCAAACCATTCCAGAGTAGGACTCTGCATACTGACACTATGTTTAATCGTTTTTCAGTTTTCTTTTTGTAGTTTCCAAAAACATAGCTTTCGTTTTGTTCAGATTTAAGAATAGTTTGTTTATGTCCATCCAATTGTCTACTTTCCTTAATTCTTCATTGACGGTACTAATTAATTTACAATAATTTGAATTTTTTTTTTTTTTTTAATAAAAATCTGCAAATATAATCATTTTTAACAGCTGATAATTCTTAAATATGTACGTTACCGTATATACAAGTTAAATAATCTCCCACTCAAAACTGAGCACTGGGGCACTCCATAGGAAATTTCCAAACAGTTTGATTCATGCTCACCCATTTTTACAAACTGCAGTCTCCCCAAAAAATAGCTTTGCATCCATTCCAAAGCAACTCTCCTAATACCAAATAGTTCTAATTTTCTTAACAATATTGAGTGATTGATCGTATCAAAAGCTTTTTTGAGATCTATAAATATGCCCACTGCATACTAATGCATTATTAATCTATTTTATAGCTTCAATAATCGCCATAGACGTCGATCTTTTACTCAAAAATCCCTATTAACCTTCATTTAGTATTTCACATTTTTCAGAAAAACATTCTAATCTGCTATCACATAATTTTTCAAGAATTTTTGAAAATTGTAGGAGCAGAGAGACTGGCTTATAATTTTTTGGAAATGTGTTTGTCTCTGTTTTTGTATAATGGAACAACTTTAGCAATTTTAATTTTGTTTGGAAATGTTCCTGATAAGAATGATAAGTTACAGATATATACAAGAGGCTTTGTGATACTACGTATAACTTTTTTGACGAGTGCCATATTATTGTCGAGGCAGTCTAATGATGATTTGTTGTTTTGTTGATGATTTTTTCACAACGATGATGATCTCTAGCTCATCTACGGGAGTAAGAAAGATTGATTTTTGATTTCTGTCAACGAGCATTCCATTAGTAGGACCTGTATCTGTAATTTTGGATGCAAGATCTGGACCAACATTGACAAAGAATTTGTTAAAACTGTTTACAACTTTGTTTATACGAAGTGTCAATAGTTCCAAACACCGGACCGGCACTTCCTGTGCACATGCGCAGTTCCGTCAATGCCGGACTTTTTCTGCATAAGTGTAATGTGCCTGTGTTAACACTGTGTTAGGATAGCCGAGTGGTCTAAGGTGCTAGACTTAAGGATGTTTCTTTCCGCTGATGTGGGGTTTGAATCTCACTTTTTTTTTTTTCATTTTAACATATTTAACACGACAAATTCCACCTTTAAAAATACATGTACGAAAAAAAGAAACATTTTAGGGTATTTCCTGGGTTAGGCTTAAGTTAGGGTTAGGGATAGGAATTGGGATAGGGTTAGGGCCAAAATAAAAACTGACAAAACTATAGCGAGAAGGACACAGGTCCGGACGCATGCGCACAGGAAGTGCCAGAACTATAGTCAGGATTGTCTGAGGTCCAGGTCCGGACCAATAGCAACAACCTTGTTTATATGATCACATCCTTCATTGTTGTCCATAAAAAAATTTGGATAATCAATCTATAGATCACTTGTGACATGTGTCACCAAGCTGCAGAATTTGTTAGAATATAAATAATTGGGACAGTCCTGAATCTCCTGATATGGCACATTTGAAGTCGTTTACCTTTTAGTAAGTAGAAGATGGCTCCACGTTTGGATCCCAGGTCTCAGTGGACAGGTAACCCTAATTATAGGAGCAAACACCAGCTGGTGCTGATCTCAGTGTGAAATTGGATTTGTGCTTCAAAATGCTCTCCAACTGGATTCTTTGCAGTTAAGGTATTTCCTGTAACTTTTCAAACCTCCATAGCAAGCAAACTGTTATTAAAGCAGCAATGTCAAATACTAAAAGTCATAGTTAGCCAAACGTTGTCGTTGTCTCACCAGTTTCAACAAAGGTGGATGTGAGATCATTTGAAACATTTTTCTCTTCATACGCTGTTGGTTTTATTGTTTGTCAGCAAGTGGGTCACTTTTGTCCTGGATTATATCCAGATGAATGAGTGGACACTAACTGAATTGCACAATGCAACTGGCAACTCAACAATGATTAAAAAAAAAGTGCTGTCAATTCCATCTGTCACACTTTTATGCCTTATTGCTGTAAATTACACAGTTAACAGTAAAACAATCATCTACATCTATTTTCGAGTCTCTAGTTAAGCTTTGTGTTTTCAGATTGTGGAACAATCGTATAAAATCCATGCATGGACATACTGTCTTTCATCTGAGGCGTCATTGCTAACTTGGTTTAACAGCAGTGTTAAAAATAGAAATGAAATTCCAGATATGACTTAAGCTTTTTCTTTCTATTAATTACAATTTTTATCTTATTTACACTGTCAGTAACACATTTGCACTTTTTGTCAAACATCAACAATTTCTGACAGATTCTAATTAAGTCTACTGATGTATGGCAGCCACTGTTCATGAGTGATTCTCACACAAGTTTGGACCATTATTATGTTCGAAGTGTCTATTGATATGTAAACGTACCTTTTCTACATAAGCGTAATGTGCCTGTGTGAGTTCACCGTGTCAGGATGGCCGAGCGGTCTAAGGCACCTGACTCAAGGATTCTTCCTTCTGCTGCTGTGGGTTCAAATCCTGCTTTTGTCATAAATATTTTTTTCATTTGAACATATTAAACACACCAAATTTCACCTTCAAAACTATACATATGAAGAAAAAAAAACATTTGAGGGCATTTCTTGGGTTAGCGTTAGGGATAGGGTTAGGGTTAAAAATACATAAACAAAAAAATATATATATTTTAGGGTATTTCCTGGTTTAGGGATAGGGCTAAAATAAAAGGGTTAGTGGGGTAGCTAAAAACAAATATGAGCTAAAATAAAACTGACGGTACTTTAAGTCACAAGGTGCACCTATCATGTCACCTAAACTGGCCAATGAGGGGCGCTCCATATGAATAGACTGGCAGTCTATTCATATGTTTCCGTATCAATAGCCACGGCCTATTATGTTTAAAGCGTACGCAGCCACTCTGCTCTGAATTTCCTAAATAACACTAGGTAAAAATTAACCATGGCGATTATTTTGCTTTGATTAATTTCATTCAAGCTTCCAAACACTAGGTTAACACATTTCCATAAAGTAGTAGTAAATGATGGCATATGCACTATGGATCACATTAATTAATCAGGGATTAACAAGAGTAGACAACAGGGACAATATAAAACATGACATGTATGTTCCTGGCGTTTATCTGGCCAATATAAATGTGCTGACAGGTGTGGTAATTCTCCCGCTGCAGCTGCAGATAAACCCAAACTTCCAGTCATGCTGTCAGTAAACACAAGGGGGTGCTACTTTTCAAAGTCCTCCTATCTTTGACGTGTTTGACACATTAGCATGAGGATCAAGTCATCTGGATTAATTCGAGAATGTATCCAAATATCAGAGAACCAGTTGTGTGAGCACCAGAAAACAGTTTGTGTGCTTGGCCAAGAAGGCAAAGGGTTCCACTGCAATGTTTTCCTAAATATCTTACGTCATCTCTGGCTTTTGTCCAGATGTTCTGCTTCCTGCCCACTCTGTTATCTGAGTGTGACTTACTGACCACTGGAGCCAAGGAGAAATAGTGTGCTGACAATCATTATGAAATGGATCTATTTGTACTTGCATTTGTTTGCTTTGCTCCGTCTGTCTCTAGGTGGGGTTTGAACGACATGTGACGTGATTCTCCTCCCTATCTCCTCCTTTTCTTTTCATGCTCACAAGTTCTGTCTTTGTTGTTTGAGCAGCTCTGCAGCCTAGATTCCTAAGGAGTGAGTTTCCCAGGCACACCCAAACTCTGTCAAATAGCACTGCAGCAGCAAATTCAGTCTTGCCTCATCAAAACTTGACATGAACGCTCTTCCTGCTTCAAACAGGCCACCATGCCAGTGTTAAAAACTACAACGTCCCTCCTTAAAACACCCACCCTAACACAGGGCCCATTTTTTTTTAGTCTTCATAGCGGAAGGCACTGAACAGAGGGCGTGTCATAGAGATCCAGTCTGATCAAGCCTGCTTTGCGGCTGGATGAGGTGGAGCTTGAGCAGCAGTGGGTTTGTTATGTTGACTAGAAGAAGGCGGAGCAATAAGTTTTTTCACTCCTGGGTGGGTGTTTGTGTGTCTGTTTACATGAGTGTGTATGTGTGTCTCCATGTGTGTGTTCTTTAGAAACTGCGCAGACTGAAGTGTCTCTAAAGTTTAGCAACCTGAAGAAGTCAACTTGTGTTTACAGGGGATACACACTGTAAGACCCATGGTATGTATTAAGGGGATTATTCCTTTTCTGTGCGCTTGTAGGGTGGCAGGGTTTCCTGTTTGACTGATACCTGTTTAATCATGTTAATGGCTGCCTGCTTTCAAGTGACAGAGTGAGTTTGTTGGTAAGTTTGCTGCCTGCTGCCATTCAAGAATAAGAATGCTTGTAAAACCACGAAGTCTCCATGTTGTTGTTGCTAGTTTGATCCCTGGGGGGAATCAACAAAAAGACCCTGAACTGACACTCAGTTGTGCATTTATTCTATACTAAAACATAATTTTTTTGTGTGTTTTTGGCAGTGACTCTGTGAAATTCAAGGATAAAAACAATTTACAACAAATGCTATTCATGGCAAACTACAGTACCACAGCTTCTTGTTGGTATCAGCTGGTAAAAAGTCATTGTAGCTGTATTCATTTTTTCAATATTAAATTCTATCAACAGTGACATTATTTAACCCATCACAGCCCTGTGTAAAAACTTTTTCCAAATTATGCTTTATGTTCATTCCCTGTTTCCTGATATTCGTGTCATCGCCCCTGACCATTCAGACATTATCCATGCTATTTTAAAGTTGCTGTGGAAGATAACAAGGCAGCCATTTCCAGTGTTATTTGCGCATGTGTGTGATCTTCGTCTGTTGGGTGGGGCTCAGCATTACTCACCAGTTTTCATAGCAGGGCTCAATCAGCTAATAATCATTGTTCTCAAGTCAGGTCTGGATGTGCTGCATTGTTTCTTTGCATCACAAAGACAGAACCAACCCCCATGGAGCAGGCTCAACATTTACACACTCACCTTACACTGTTTCTTCAAAGAGCAATGACATACAGTTGTGGATACTAAAATGAAATAGACCAACGTCTGTCAGATGGTGCTGTGCCACGTTTAACTGATTTACAGCATGGACGTTGGTTTCATAAGTCAGGGGCTTTAGAACATAGGTCCGGGGTCTATTTATGACTCTCATTTGAGCTCTTTCCAGTAGTGAACTGTCCCAGAAAAACTATGATGTGTATCGGTGTCCTGTTATGATCTTTGTTGGCCAGGGTTCCCTCAGAACTTCAGCTGTCTCACCCGTAATGACTGTGTCAATATGTCTTCTCTTGAACAATGTTTGAACAACATTTCCAGCACTTGTTTCTGTGTTTTGCTAGAATTCTATCAGTGCTGTAAACCGCCTGAATAAAGGAAAACACATTTTCTAGTGTAAATGAATACTTTTAATTTAAAAGTTCTGTCACAAAGTCCTTTCATCAGTGTTCTTACAGGGTTAACACTAAGGATTGTTTTAGATGCTTATGTAACACCACACATTTTGTTGCTCCTGATTTTTAAGTACTGTAAAATTTCTAACATAAAATCTTGAGATTTGCTATTTCACTTTTCAGTACTTCTGTGGTCCCACAAACTTGGCTAATATTTATAGCTCTAGTTTTTCTGACACTCTACATCCTCTACACTCTACATCCAATGTATCCTATTGACACAATCTTAGTTACAGTAGGATATACAGAGGAACAGATGCACCCACCAATGTCCCATCATATGCATGGAAAATGGAGTATGATAACATTGTTTATGAATGCTATAAAATTGCTTCTTCTTTGTTCTTTCCAAGCAGTTATCGTCCAGTTTTAAAGGAGGACCGTTATTGGTGAAGCTGTAACTCTTCAACAGTTACTAGTCTTTAGCATCAGTGGTTTCCTCAAGCCACCTTTAACAATTTTGATCAAAGCAGGGAACAAAAAGGATCTCCATGAAAGAAAAATATGCTTTGAAGCAGCCATGCCCTGTTTGGTGTGTGGATAATCCTTCTGAGCTTTGTTAAAAATAGAAAATAAAACAATATTAAATAAGGTATGTAAAAACCCAGAAATACTGCTTCTTTTATTTGATTTACACCAGGTTTTTCTGGACAAGGCAGCTTGTGCTATACAGACCATGGTCTCATTGTTTGAATGGCTACAGTTGCTTGTCCAGCATTTCAAACCTCTGGCATCAACAAATCTTTCCCCCCCCCCCCAGCAAACCTATCTAAAGCTAAATATTTTCTCTTTTCAGTAAACCCTACAGATATTTGGAGGTTTTAATTCCTCAAGTATCTGTTTCTGAGCTACTCAGATTCTCTGTGTTGACTTCAGCACAGTTTAACAGGTGAAACCTGCCTGGAGCTAAACTTTTCAACCCTCACTTCATTGAACATCCACACAAAGCGCACACAATATATTAAAACACAAACGTAACGTAAAAATGTGGGGAAAAAAAACGCATTCACATTTGTAAGAAGGGAAAGTAGCTGGCACTCGAGGCTGACACAGACCTTCGTGCCCCTTTGAGGTTTTATTTTGATGAATTACTTTGTAACACACAGGAAACTGAGTCAATGACTAATACAATCATTTTTAAATAATTGTGAAAATAGTCAGCAAGAACTACATTGAATGGCCTGTTAGAATTCAAAGGTTTATGTCCCTTACCAAACTCTATACTGACCTGATCCTGCCCACTCGTTCTGTCTACTGTGGCTTTAAACTGGGGTTTCCTGCTGCTTTGATAGCATATTGTTTGTATTGGTCCTTTGGATACAAAGGATGATTTGTGCTGGTTTTAAAATCAATCTTCAAATCTTCACTTGGTGAAGAGAAATGTTGAGCATTGAAGCTTGCCAGAGTCAAACCTCTTTGTTACTGGGTGGTGACCTTAAATGTGTGAAATGTAAAAGCAGCATGTGAACTAATTCCTGTGAGACACAAACATTCCAAGACCAGATATCCCCCCACTGTCGTTTACTGGCCTGTATCCAACCAAGCTTAACTTTAATACCTGATCCACTGCTTCGCTGACAGGTTACTTCACTTTAGGAATTACATGTATTTAAAAACTGTTCTTATGCTGTTTACCTTTGGTTTTGCCAATGTGATTAACTGTCCTTGAATTTATATCATTATATACTGATAGGCTTTTGTTACTCCTCAGATAAATTGAATGTAAGCTGTTGCATTGGCCCAGTCTGATGCACAAGGAAAGATTATCAAATAATCATTTCAGCTAAAAAGTAAAAGTGACTGCACTAAGTGGACCTGGTGGCATTGGGGTGGAGGCTCGTTTGTTATTATTCACAGTACACCAACTGAAAAGTTGTGGGCAAGGCACTGGGTGCTCCACTGGTAGCACAGCTTTTTAAAATACAAAGCTGCACCCACAATAGCAAACAAAGAGTTGATTTGGAAAGTCGTTTTTCAGAATGTGGTCACGCAGCATATACGCTTGAATGTGATCAGCACCATGACTTTTTAGCCCTGAATGTCTTCTGGCTGACCTTTGTGGACTTTCACAATAATTCTAATAAATCATCTTGCACCTTTACCGTATGCAGGTTTTGACCTGATGTTGTAAGTTTGTTTTTGTGTGTTTACCTGGTGATGGAGTGAGTAGGATTTGAAGAGCTTCAGCTGGTGCAGAAAAGCTTTGATCATGGGATTGTAAAAGTATATTCAGGGAAAATCTATCATGTAATTCAGCATGTAATTTTCATACACGGACATCACTGTGGTGTACATTTAGTGAAAGAAGGAAAATGCCTTAACCAAGCCTAAAAACTTGCAAGTGAAGATAAACTCTTTATTATTATTATTATTATTATTATTATTATTATTATTATTATTAATGTGTGAACTCAGATGTTGACTATTATGCAAATCCTTCAATCGCTGCCACAATTTGTTAATACTGCTTCCTCATTTGTCTCTACTAGGGGTGTGAAAAAAATCAATTTCACGATATATTGCGATTTGTTTTGGGTGCCGATTTCAAATCATTTTTGTTTTTTATTTGAAAAAATCGATTTAATTTTTTTTTCAGATATTTAATCAATATTTTTGTGTATTTGTGCAATATTTCAGTGGTTACAATGCTTTCAAGGTGTTGCAATGGTTATTTGATGTTCTTGGTTTTATGATGGCAGTGTGTAATGCCTGTAATATTTATGTATGCACAGGCATTTTTTTTTCATATACTTTGTTCAGATCAGTGTTTAAACTGACACAATAGGATAAATAATTTTTTCTTATTTTTGTGAATTGTCAGTAACTCAGGGTGCTTTATCATTAACTCATTCAGAGCCAGCCATTCTCAGATTTTCTACCCCCCTCAGTGCAGCTGTTTTTGTGCATTTTGACTGATTTTTAAAGACCCACAGAATATTTTTCTACTATGACTATCTGAAATCTGAAAGATTGAAGCTTCTACTTTCATCAAAAACAAAAACATTTGTTTCTGGCTCGTTTCGTTCTTTTGTAATCAGCTGTTGAATAGAGCAAGTTTTACACAAATCTTCAGTTACAGAGCAAAAAGCTGAGAAAACAGCCTTTTTGTAAAAAAAAAAAACCTGTCAGTGACTTTAAAGCTATTTTTTTTTTTTTGCTTTCGTGACAACTCTAACATCTGAACATTGTTTCCTTATAGACCAGGCGTTTGATGGCAAAACTATTATTATTTTGCTATCTGGTTCAGAGTTGAATAGATTTCTTACTGTATTTTGGCGTTCCTCCAACTTTCAGTCCCGTCAGTCTGCACACACGCAACTTCCTCCCCAACGTGCAGAGTGTCACTGCTTGCCCCGTTTTATTTACACACTATCCATGAGTTCCACTCATGCTCTGGTCCAGTGTGCGCTGCTGGGAACGTCAACTCTCGTACATTTTCTGTCTCATAAACGCCTTTCCTCTCCCCCCCCCCTCCTCCCGACACGCAGGGATGACCCGTTTGGCCCGGTTAGTTGATGGTTTTATCTCACGATCACAACATTATCAATAATCCACTCAGGTCCACACATGTTCTGCGTTTGTATGTGGAGTTGTGAGCTGCTGGATACGTCACAATATCGCTCTGTAGTGCCATAATCTCACTCGTTCCTGTTTCTTCCTCCTTTGCTGGGTAGCATCAGTGGCTAATCTCTCATCTAAAGGAGGACTGCTGCCATCTTCAGGGCACAGTTGGTCACTACATCACCCCACAGCTTAGATATTGATGAGGGACCTCTGCCAGGGTGTTTTCTAGTAATCCCCTTGACAAGTTATCTCGTCAATGGCACTGAGTGAGTTATTGTTCTCACTTACAGTTGTTCCAATGCCGTCATTATGTTCTAATGGTTACTTTGAGACTTCTACAGTAGTTTCAGTGAAAAGAAACTTGTTGCACTTTATTTTATTTTATTTTTTTAGTGAAAATGTGCAAAAACACTAATAGTAAAAAATAAATAGAACGTTTTGAAGCAAACAGTTTTGACTCAATTTGTCCTCTGAATGATCAATATATTCTGATGAACATATACAGCAACTTGATTTTTCATTGCTAAGATTAATTTTGATATTAACTGGGTAGAATATTGCGATATATCATGGTATTGCGATATATCGCGATATTGCATTGTGACCCAAGTATTGTGATGCGTATCGTATTGCAACATCCTTGCCAATACTCACCCCTAGTCTCTACTGTTAGTCAGCAGGCACACCCTTAATTATGGAGCAAAGAGGCTAAATCTCATACCTTGAACAACAGTGTGTTTGAGACGTTTGAAGTAACCATCTAAAGCTGTGGCAGATAAAAGCATAGTTTTCTATTTCAGAGACTAGCTTTGGGAATTTTTTGTTTTGTTTTTTTCTCCTGAAACTCTGTGAAACCAAAATGCTGTTGCCTGTTAGTATGTTTTTGTCGTTTACTGCAAATGTGTAACTTTTCCTCTCTTCTTTCCGCAGTCGCAGTCTGGCCAGGACACACCCAAACCAGCAGCCCAGGTATCCACTGTGAAGCCTTCCCAGCTGGAGGTAATACTTTTACTTTTTCAACATTCTAACAATCTTTTGACTTTCTGTTACTGGTACACTTTTTAATTGTTCACAGACGGACTTCCTATGTCTGGCTGAGACCTCTTTGACCCTCCATTAGCTGAAATACGTGCGATACTGTTTCCTTCCTGCTTTCACTCTGTTGTGTTTGTTGCCCCAATATCCATTAAAGAAGTGAGAAATGGGGTCAGCTGTGCTTACACTCAGAAAATAACATTTCACTTTTGCCTTCCAATATGGAGGAAGTGCCCATTAAAGCTGCACTGAAACCATAATTTATTAAAGGTCCAGTATTATCCTATATTTCACCCATCTCTATTTAAGGTTTATTTTCCCAAACTCGCCTGTTTTCCAGAATTTTAGCCCTCTGAAAAGTCCCTTTAATGACGCTTCTATAAACGGGCTGTTTTGGGGCCTTTATGCATATGCGTGAGTGGGCGTGTCTATAGACGCAGACTTCATGCCTCGCTCTTGCAAGGGTGATCAGTGATCACCATAGCAATTTTCTTTTACTATCTGCCCTAAACAGTGAAAACACCCCCAGCGTTTCAGAGAGAAGCACTTGTTTTTCCATGGTTTTGAGACCTAATTTTATATACATAGTGATTTTTTTTTTCATCTTTCAAATTTGGCTCAGTTGTCAGTGACAAACTCATAACACAAATTTATTTCTGCTTTACATGGACTTTAAAGCACATTTTTAGGTTATTTTTGCTGCTGATTGATCCAGATTTTGCATTGGTTTTTGTGTTGCTAATGGCTCTTTTAAAGTATTTTGGTAGAACAAAAGGTGATATCTGTAATTTAGTAGAGAAAACATTCAGGGTTCAATTCAACTTTATTTATATAGCGCAAATTACAACAAAGTCATCTCAAAGCGCTTAACAAAATATCGAGTCCATAGTAAGAAAGAAAGAACCCAACAATATTCTGTTCCAATAATTAAATTGTGTAACTGAGAAAGTGCATTAGACATCTTTTATGGGCTCCCATGCTCTTTAACTCTGAATAGGATACGCAGGTTAGAAGAATGATAGGTTTCTGGCAGGTCATTCAAAAATGCTTTTGTTGTTTACTGGTATTATTAATGAAGTTCTTCAGTGATTAAAGATGAAGAATACATTAACAGACTAGTTGCATCAACATTATCCACAATTTTCTTTCATTTCTTTCAAAGTTCACCTTCAGTCTTGCTGGACCACCTGCCCCCCTGTAGAGTTTGGATGTCTCTCTCTTTAATGACGTCAAAGTTGGATGAAATGCAGCAGTAGTTACTTTAAATAAAAGAAATAGAGAAAATTAGATCAGGATCAGATTTAGCCAGGCCGCTAATGAAAGTAGTATTGAAGAAGTTTTGTGCAGTTCAGAAATGTTTAAAATATAAATAAAAGGTCACATTTAAGGAAAAACAAACTTGGGCCATTGTTGCTGCTGTATTAATGTAGCATTAGTATGTTATTTGGTTGTTTCCTGATTTACAGAGCATTGCTCATCCTCTAACTAAGTTTTGCAGAGTTTTGTTTTAATAATTCAAGTTTTTTGTTGTTGAAACTAAGCAATTTTTTAACTGGTAAAAAGTCGCATTTCTAAATTGGGAGTGTCAGTCTTTAACTTACAACTAGTGGCTTTTGTTAGCAGCTGGCATTGGTGTTCCTCTTCATTCCTCTTGGTTGTTATGGTGTGGGGGTTGCCTGAGTTTCCATGGCAGTGTGGCTTAGTAGCACAGTAAGCAGATAACTAAGAAAAAAAAAAAAGGGTCTTTAAGACAGGCCACTATTCAGTATAGATCAAGCTATTGTCCAGTAGTCAGCTGTATTGGTGCGGAGTAATGTGAATGTCAGTAATATCACCAAACTGTCCAGGTTTGTATTGCATGTGGATAATGTTAACTGGTAACTTACATCAAGGAAACCAGTAATAATAATAATGCATTGGATTTTATACAGTGCTTTTTCATAGACACCAAAAGGGCTTAACATTTTTCTTTCACTCCACACACAGTGGTGGGAAGCTATAATTGTAGCCACAGCTGCCCTGGGGCAGACTGACAGAATCCAGGCTGCCATAGTGCACCATTGGTCCCTCTGACCAACACTCACTCACTTACCATAATCATACTAGGCAATGTGGGTAAAGTGCCTTGCCCAAGGACACAATGACTTTGATAGAGCGGGATTCAAACCCCCAACCTTTCGGTTACTGGACGACCCACTTTACTACTGATCCATGGTCAACACGTTTTTACTCAAGCTTATTGTAAAGAATAAAAATAATATATAAAACCTTAAGTTATAAATTATAATCTTTTTACAGTTAGGAACTAAAGATATTTTCCATGTTAATGCTGTATCCAATCAACTATACCCATGTATTGTTTTGGCTATGAGAGTAAGCTAGGAGTTAAACCCACATCTACATATAAGGCATTGATGCCAAATGTTCACCGATTGGCCCTGCAATCATCTTGATGTGTAACATTTTTTCAAACCATGGTGTGTTACAGACAACATCTTCGGGATCCGCCATGGCCTCAAGGCCCGGACCATTTACCACATCCACAGGTGGAGCTACCACCGACCGTGGTTTAGCAGCAGGAGGGAAAGCCTCAGCAGGCGACACAGAGGTAGATAGACTCTGGATGTCTTCATGAAAGTTTTGCAAAACATTCTTTTCTTCCTGTGATTTTATCCTGAGGCTCCTCTGCTTCCTCACTGACCTCCAAACAGGTGTTTGTACCTTGTCTGATTGTGGCGTCCATCTAGCACTGCCATCCAATTTCAGTCTTGACCTTCTTCATGTCCCAGAGGCTGTATCTCATGACCCATCTTGTTTCAGAATATAAGCCCTGCTCATGCTGCAGAGCTGACTCCATGTTTAACTTTTCTTGTGACTTCTTCTTCTTTAAACATAAACGCTTGCTCCCTGGTTGTAGACTAACATTCTGCTGGCCGGTGCTACTGTTATTGACATGTCATCTTCAGCATCAAGAGGCGGTTCGAGACACATGCCAAAGGTAAAGATGGCATAACATTAAAATGTGCTGTCCAAAATCCCAGGTAGTTAATTCTTCTCTCCACTCTGCTCCTTTTATATCTGTAAAGAAAGCTGAAGTTTTTCTTTGAGTTTTTCACATCATATCATACTAAATAGTCCCCTACCAGGTGTTTTTAGAATATTGTGGGTTTATGCAATTGAGAATGACTCGGAAAGCCAAAGTCAATTAAGCCACTTTAGTTAAGCCTTTTTTGCAAACCTAGAAAGGCCACAACCTATAATTTCACCAAAACATAACACTATGTCAAAATAATTGAATCTACAGTACATACAGTGGATATGAAAGGTCTACACACCCCTGTTCAAATGCCAGGTTTTTGTAAGGTAAAACAACTTTTTCCACCTTTAATGTGACCTATAACCTGTACAATGCAATTGAAAAACAAACTGAAACATTTAAAGGAGAAAAATAAAAAATAAAAAACTTAAGATAACCTGGTTGCATAAACATGCACACCCTTAAACTAATACTTTGTTGCAGCACCTTTGGCTTTCATTACAGCACTCAGTCTTTTTTGGTATCAGTCTATCAGTGTGGCACATCTTGAAGAGGCAATACTTGACCACTCTTCTTTATTAAACCGCTCCAAATGTGACAGATTGCGAGGGCATCTCCTGTGCACAGCCCTCTTCAGATCACCCCACAGATGTTCAATCAGATTCAGGTCTGGACTCTGGCTGGGCCATTCCAAAACCTCAATTTTATTCTGGTGAAGCCATTCTTTTGTTGATTTGGCTGTGTGCTTAGGGTCATTGTCGTGTTGAAAGATAAAGTTCCTCTTCATCTTCAGTTTTCTAACAGAAGCCCAAGGTTTTGTGCCAGCACTTCCTGGTATTTGGAACTGTTCATAATTCCCTCCACCCTGACTAAGGCCCCAGTTCCAGCTGAAGAAAATCAGCCCCAAAGCATGATGCTGCCACCACCATGCTTCACTGCAGGTATAATGTTCTTTTGGTGATGAGCAGTGTTGTTTTTGCTCCAAATATACCTTTTGGAATTATCGCCAAAAAATTCGACTTTGGTTTCATCGAACCATAACACATTTTCCCACATGCATTTGGGAGACTTCAAATGTGTTTTTGCTAAATGAAATCAGGTTTGTATGTTTTTCTTTGTAAGATAAGGCTTCCATCTGGCCACCCTACCCCATAGCCCAGACATATTTTTTGATTTTTACTTCACCTCCCTGAAAGGTTTCAGTTTGTTTTTTAATTGCATTGGACAGGTTATAGGTCACATTAAATGTGGAATAAGTTGTGAAATTATTTCTTGTTGTAATTTTTTTTTTTTGCGTCACAAAAACCTGGCATTTGAACAGGGGTGTGTAGACTTTTTATATCCACTGTATATATAAAGAGATTCTTAACCCAAATTACAAAGACCGCTCAAGTGAAAGACTATTTAATGTAGGCTTTACTTGGAGGAATGAGAGGGAATTTAGAAGCTGCACATGAAATAAGAATAACTTTGTTTGTGGAAGTCAACATGTTAAACTGTGACATAGTGAATACTCAATGAAGTGCACCATTCACGTATCTCAAACTTGTTTCATGAGGTTAAAGACAATCCAATCCTTCCAATCATAGGTTACCATTTGAAGGTGTCTTCCTTGTTTAGTTGGAAGGCATGTGTGGATCTGTTGTAAGATGGCTGATAGTGGCATCCAAATGCTGCACCAACCCGTATTTTCAATGTCCAAAAGTGCAATCCCACAATCTGTCCACTATAATGTTCCTGGTCTGCTTAGGAATAACGTCATAATGTCCAAGGAACTGTACGATAAGCACTAAAATGTTGGATGGAAATTTGATCTCATAGAGATATAAGAAACCAGATATAGGAAGATTATTCCTGACATGACATGTTGTTAGTCATCTTCAAAACTTTCATCTAATGCTTAATGGTCAGTGGGTGGGAAACCCACTTCAGCAGAAAACTGGATTGGTATTTTGTTTTTGATTGATAAGACAAAGGAGACTAATTATCAGCAAACATCTTTATTTTTGTATTTAGTATGTATTTGGATGTGGAAAACCTTTGAGCATACAATAGGCCTTCTTATTTTAGTTTTTTGTGATGTTGCAGTATTACTTGTATTGTTTGTTTTTCCACATAATCATTAAGAAACAATAATTGTTGGTGCATATACAGTACCTTTTAGAATGAAAGGTAAATGCTTTATGAGCATACAGTGTAAGGAGATCGCTATCCTATTACTCTGTGTGTATGTGCTACAATATTGTTCACTGACGTTATTTTGCTGGAATGGACATGAGTCGACCGCATGTTGAAAATGGGTCACTGATAGTAAGGAGGGTCAGGACTAGATAAGCTTTTGCTTCATCCTGCCCCTTCTGAAACTGAAGGATATATAAGTAGAATTTGTGTTAAATCTATTTCTTGTTTGTTTTTCTCTGTATATTAATCAGAACATACTGTATGTATTCAATATTTTGCTTTTATTGTTTTGATGTTGCTATTGTCGTGAAGTTTCAGTCAAAGAAGCAAGAAAGAAAGTAAGAAAAAGAAAGAAAGAACAGTGATGAAATTTGCTTTTGGACTTACAACTTTAACCATAATGGATTCAACTTTGGGACTTAGGTTTTATATCTTGAGTTTATCCATTTAAATTTTTAGAGATTTTGCGTAAATACATTTAAAGTAAGTGGGGGAGTGGTGGCCTAGTGGTTGAGGACGCCGAACTTGTAATCAGAGGGTCACTGGCTCAAGTCTCACCCAGGCCAACACTGTCCACCAAACCTGCCCCCCGGGCACCCGACCGTGGCCGCCCAACACCCTTAGGGCTGGGCCAAATGCAGAGAACAAATACCTGTATGTATATGAGTTAGACTACATTTAAATCTTTACCTAATATTAGCCAAGTCATGTGTCGTGTGTTATATTTGAATCATTTGTTTTGGGGACCACTGTCATATTGTCTAAAATTCCCACCCCATCCTTGGACTGCTCTGAGTCTCTGTTCTCTGATTCGCTGATCACCATTTGTAGACGCCTCCTGTGTCCCAAGTCAGAAGCACCAGCACAGTCCCCTCTGCTCTGGCAGGAACAGCTGGACGAGGTACAGCTAGTGCCTCCGTCACCAGTGGCACAGTGACAGCCTCTGCTGTGAGCACTGAGGAGTCACTCAAAGACAGAGCTAAGGTACACTGAGTTCTCCTGACTTCTCATTCCCCTCGCATTCTCTGAATCGCAGTTTTCAGGACTTGCTTACCCTCTTTTTGCTGCTGGTGTGGCAGACTCTTAACAGGCTTCTTCATCCTTACATGATCTCTTTTGGACATTGACTCAGAAGCTCCACTAAACCTTGCTTTGGCCTTGATGGTGACATTTTCTGGATCTCTAAAGCTCTTACGTTGCTCAACTTGCATGTTTGCATACATCAGAACTAAAATTGTGTGAGTTCAAGTAGTGAATAAACACGGTTTGCACTATATTTGAAGTTGGTAAGGGTTCTTCAACTTTTGGTGGATTATTGATGCTTTTTTGTCAGCTTTACCTGCTTTGCTCCTGTACTTAATAGCAAATCTTACCCATATATTTGATAATAGATCAACATTTACATTATTATAGAGAGTTCAGGCTACTGAGACAATCAAAGCTGATGTGACTAAGCCTGATCCTGCATCAACCAAAAAAGTAGCCGGATCTGTGAAGATGGAACAAACTACACCTGCTCAAACAAAGGTAGATAATGCCCCGTGTGTTAAAAAAATAAACAAAAATATTGGTGGGAATTTTCTGGTGCTTTCAGTTTAGTGATACTTTCACAGTTTAAATGATATGCATTTTTGTCGATGCAGCTGCTATTCAATTCAACTTTATATAAATGGCTCCAAACACAACAAAGTCATCTCAAAGCACTTGTCACACGATCAGATTTGTAACAAAAGTTTCCAGTGCACAATTAGGATTTTTCACAGTGGTTTAGACTTGTTTTTTTTAAATTACACCAAGATTATTCAGTGCTGTGCTTTGTATTGCAGGTCACGGTTCCTTCTTCAGTAGCTAAAGCACCCACAAAGGTAAGGTCCATGAGATTATGTTCCTTCATGTAAACATGCATTTCATCCACTGTGCTGACTTGTGTTGTCAATGCAGGCTCCTGCTGAGGATCCATTCGATGCCCTGGCCAGCATACTCCCATCAGCTGATTCTGTTGCACGCCCAGAACCTGAATACACAGGTCCAGAGGTCACTGAGGTAGAGAAATAGACAGTGCTCATTGCATGTTCAGATCAAATAACTATATGTCAGTCATGTGTCTTTATTCAATACAGCTTGGTGTCACCTCTGAGGATGTTCCAAAGTGTGGAGAGAGAGAAGGCACGCTGCCTCCAGGCTACAGACTGGAAGATATGGTCAGTTTACCTTCACCTTCATCATCCCTGGGTCTGAATATTCCTTTTCTGTGGTGTTATAGAACTGTCCTTAAATAACTTGTCTGTTGCATTAGGCTTAACATATATAGGGGGCGTAATGTAAATATCTATTGTTTCAAACCGTATAAGTTTTAAGGATGTAACGATTCGTTTTAGCGACGATTTGATTTGAATCATGATTTGTTGTCGTCGATTTGATTGAAGGACGATATTGGTTCATTTAGAACAATTCGATCTGAAATGATTTAGCAACTTTTTAACCAAAATAATAATTCAACCAGTGTGACTGTAAAATAAATACCTGGATACTATACAGCACAGGTGAGGTTTCATAGTTTCATAGTTTCTTGTAAGGGAATTGTTTATGAATTCATGATGGACATAAATAAACAAGTAAACAACATTTAATGGCAAATTTATCCACATTTTATTTAAATAAAGTCCAACCAATACTTCAGTTTAAATTAACAGGATGTTAATATTTTCTGTTTTTGTTTTCATTACGTTTTCAATAAAAAAAAATAATTAAATGATTAAAAATAATTGATACTTTTTAGGTTTGCTTGGCTCTCAAGATCTGTTTAGGTTAAACGAGCAATGGTTAAACCTGTTATTGTTTTAGCGTGATGCTTATCATGAGGCTAATGCTAATGAGCTATCGCTACCACTGCTGCTGCTGATGCAGTTTGACCTGTACACTGTACTACTGTGATGACATTTGTGAATTTATTTATTTTCATTTGTTTTTCAGTCTCCAGCTGCTGCTGATTGGAAGCCTCAGGATGTTCCGGTAAGTCTTTGTTTAGTGCATGCACAGATTCACGGCTTTTAGACTTTCACCGTTTGTTTTCCGACAACGATAGTGCATGAGTTAACAATTTCTGTTTATAATGTTTTACTCTGGACGTATAGTGTTTATGATGTGCATGTAAGTCCATTTTAACTCTGCACATGAGCTGTGAATAGGGCCTCCATGCATTTTCTGTGTACACTATCTACGTTATCTATGCACGTGTACATGCATAGCGACTAGGGGTGGGACGATCCAGTGAGTTCCCGATGCAAAAATAAAATAAATAAATTGCAGTACAAATTAAAGCATACTTCTATTTTACTTTAACTCTGGACATCTGGAATTGTGCACACGTCCACAAGTACATAGTGTATACGTAGTGTACAACAGTGGTTCTCAAACTTTTTTGGCTCAAGTACCGCCTTTCTGTTATTTCTGAATCCAAGTACCCCTTTTGTCTGATTACAACATTTATCTCAGGATACTATTAAAAAAACCCCACATCTTTAGAGTATAATGATGTTAACACACATAATAAAGATTCTCATTCTGTAAATAAGTCGAAAGAAACAGTGTGTAGTGCCTCCTGATTAGATTTATTTCTATAGTTTTTATCATTTCCGGTCACTCCCGCCTGGTGTGGGACCAAGACTGATACTTGTATTTTCAGTTCATGTTCTAATTAAGATCATTTCCATCATCATTATCATGATTATCATTTTAAACTACAAAAATAAAATGAAACCACATATTTTTAATACTTTCATTGTTTAATTTCATCCCCCCTCCCTCTCTCTCTCTCTCTCAAGTACCCCCTGTAGTGCCAGCGCATGCCCCTAGGGATACACATACCCCCTTTTGAGAAACACTAGTGCACACTACTACTACTGTACCTCCTTACTGTAAATGCACATGTGACAAACAAAAAGAGCCCATCGTAACATACCATCTGGCCCATTGCCTGATTTAACCCTCCCCCAAAAAATACAGAGAAAACATTGATCATTCTGTAAAATACCATATTGTTCTCATACATATGTTTGGGTCTCTTTTGCTCTCTGTAATATTTAGGTAGTAATTCACTTCTATAAACTGAGGCACAATATTGCTACAGCTGATGCCCATTTACGAAAATGCCAGTATTGTTCTGATCCAGACCATTTAAACATCACTGAGTTGAATTTAGTCTCTGGACTACTACTACAATTTAACATCTCTGCTCTGTTGGTTGTACTGCAGTGCACACAAAGAAACAGAGAAGGCTCTGTTTGAGTGTTCTGACTGTCTTGGGCCTCTAGTGACAGGAATGTGTCACTGCACCTCTGGGTGTTGTCAGGCTACACAACACTCAGCCCTGTTTCTGTGTTGGAGCTCGTTTTCTTTAGTTGAACCAAACTTGTACTTATATGTTTGTGTAACATACACACATATAGTGAAACAACTAATTCTGTTACACTAATGTAGGCTGTCATTTACTCACCCTTAACACACCCACGTGTGCGTCACAACCTACTCCCAGTTTGTGAACGTGTCACTGAGTTGGCCTCATCGGTTCCTTGTGTCACGGTCTCCCTATCCTCAGATGCATTCATGCTATGTGAGTTTAGTCATTGAGGTTTTTTTTGTAATTGTGCTGATGTTTTTTACATTTATCAGCAGTTCGTGTTTAAATTACTTTTTTTTATTATTAGTTTTTTTTTTTATCTTTGCTGTCTTGGAATGTAAAGGGTGTGTCTGTACAAAACACTGTTGCTACACCAGTCTGGGTTGGATTATTTTGCCCTTTGCGTTCATGTAGACAGTCACGCCCTCTGCTGGAAAATTGTGTTGTCAACGAGAATAAGTTAAACTTATTCTTACCAAATGACTCAGATTTGATGTAATCTAGTGACTGTTTTTACATTCAGAAATCACTGAGCACAGACGACGCGCTGGAATCCCTATCAGCAGGTTTCATGACATCCACTGTTCCAGACAAATCCAGCAAAAAAGAGGTCAGTACTTAGACATCTAGCACTCTTTCCTTCTAAAGACTTCTAAACATCCAATTCTGCTCCCAAGTCCATCTCCTGATTTTATAGTATGTGTTGCATTTCCTTGTTTGACTGGGACAAACTTCTTTTTCTATTTTCTACATGAACTAGAAAAGGGACAATGCTGAAAGTGCTTTATCCTCCTCTGCTGGAGCAGCTAACTTTTCAAAACCTCCTGCTGATAAAAAGCCAAAGATGGAGAAAGGCTCAGATTACATAGCTGGAATCAAGCCTACTCCATTCAAGGTACGTTCTTTTCCGACAACCACAATCTCCAAGAAAAGAAATACAAAGATGTTGCATAGACATACAATTTGTTAACACCTAAAATTATAACTTAGTTTGAGTTGTTTTCAGATCTAATGACACATTATGCTACACTTACATGTTCCTTGTAATGTTAAACGTTGTTATTTTTTTATTCTTAGATTTCCCATCAATAGAACAGACACAGAGCAAAGATCAATATTATGTCACATTTTTCTCCTAATTAATATATTAACTTTTTTTGGAAAAAGGGCTGCAAAGAAAATTGTTGTTTTTTTAAAAGATTCAGGTCCTGAGGATTAGGGGTGTGTATTGCCTGGCATCTGGCGATTCGTATCCCGATACATGGGTCACGATATGATACAATACGATATATCCCGATATTAAAGTATAAGGCGATCATTGTGATTTTTCCTTTATTTTATTTTAATATATGACTTAAAGGCACACTCTGTAACTTTTAGCCACTAGGGGCGCGAGACCAGTAACTTTCACGCAAGCGCCCCAGTGGCCACAAGCGCCGCAGCACTGTCCCAAAAATCAGTCAGTTGGGCCAGCCTCCCTTGTCTTTTCATTGTGTATGCAGACAGTAATTGACCTGTAACTTAGAGATAAGGATTGGTTTTAAGGGCTGGGGTGCGAAGCGCGGCTGGGCTCACGCCGCGAATACAATCCATGGGCTGGAGTACATGCTGGAGGAGCACCCCTTTGCCGGGGGTTGGAGGGGACGGGCAACCCGGCGTGCGCGGGCCCAGCCCCGCTTCGCACCCCAGCCCTGAGAGCTAATCCTTATCTCAAAGTTACGGATCTGACTTGCTGACTTCCCTTACTAAAGAATCCATGTTCAACTGAGCTATCGCGGTGATTAGTGCACCATTAACCCAACACAAAACTACCATATTGTGCTCGTTTGGCTGTAAACAAAGGCTAACTCGTTTCAACTGTCCACAGCAATGGCGCCGGGTCGAGAAATGCCCATATGTTGTGACGTCACGTGGAAATTACATATATATCCGAGCCTGTGGTCACGTGACTGCCGTAAAGTGAAACGTTCTCTAGGCATTCTGCAGGTCACATGACTTGGTGAAAGACGGTCCGTCTCCCCCAAACTTATATAGTCAGTATTTCAAGAGGGAAGCCTCACTCGCAGCATTGATACTGTCAAACGCTGTATATTGGCCTGAGGAATCATTTAAAATAACTCATATGGGTCTAAAAGTCCACGTGTGCCTTTAAGAAACAACTCATTTGTAAATGTGTACAACTTCATGAGAACATTATGTATGAAATATGTTTTATTGGCATATTTTACACTCAAAACATTGGCTTTAACATGCCATGTGCCAACAACTTAAAATATAAAAATAACATACAATCTGCCTGTGGCTTTTAAACCAACTTTGACTTTAGTGCAACATGAATTTAGTGAAACTTAACTGATGTATATGCCTCGAACAGGGGTCTGCAACCTTTACTCTCAAAGGAGCCATTTCGCCTCTTCTCAGATTTGAGAGATTTTGAGATTTGAGACATCGTAGTGTAGGTGTTGGTTAGACGATGAAAAGATGTTTTAATAGGAAATACAAAACTCATTGATTGTATTTGTGTGTTTTTAACTGCTGTAGAAATCAAGCCCACCGAGTGAAAAAAAAGCCGTGGTGGATAAAACGTCTGCAGACTTCTCTCTGATGGCAGGACTGGATACCAACGCTATCAGCAAGACCAAGAGTGAGGTAGTGATGGGTGGAGTTACATGGTTCTCATTTTTAAAGAAACTGGGGCTTTGTTCACTTTTAGCCAAATATGAGAACCAAACTGGCAACATTGACAAGAAAAAAAAAAAAAAAAATATATATATATATATATATATATATATATATATATATATATATATATATATATATATATATATATATATATATAAAGAAAACAATTAAAACATTTTTTGATCATCATGAATGTAGATGAAGATAGATTGAGTCGCAAAGAAAATTAAATGTATAAAGTAGAACAAAATTTTTTATAAAGTGAATTATAAAAATCAGGTAGAATGTTATAACTAAATACAGATCAGATTATTGACTTGATATTTGAATCTTGCAAATTGTATATTTATTGAATTATTGAACTTGGAGCATATTTGTTGTGAACGTGTAAATCATTTTACTTAAAAAAATATTTTTAAAAAACAATAGTAATAAAAATAGTCAAACACTTTATACTATGACACATTAAAAACAAGACAAGGGACAAAACCCTGAAGCTTTTAAATTCAATTTAGCACGTTCACACTGGAAGCCTACACACAGTCTGTTGAATTATCCATCCAAGCTCTGAAATAAAAAGCTTAAAAATATTGGTGTGCGTGTAAATTTCACAGTCTGACCTCTATCACCCCTCAGGCTCCCTCCATGTCTCTGGATGCCATGAGTGCTCTTGGAGACCTGCTGCCTGTGGACGTACCTAAACCTGAGCCCCCCAAACTCAGACCTGAAGATATTGTGTCGGTATGTGAGCAAAGACTGCTGGATAGGCTTTCTCTCTTTTTTTTTCCTTCGAGTTGATTGTAATAAATATTTTTTACTCTTGAACCAGGAGGCCAAACAGAAAGAGGAGGACGCAGTGCTGTTAGGAGAGCATGAAGACACCATTCCTCCAGACTACAGGTTTAATAAAGAGGAACTTGAAAAACTTCCTGCTCCAAAACCTGAGGTGAGACCATGAGAAACTACATTCAGGCTGCTGTGGGAACAAGTGTGAACAACTCATTTTCCTGTGTGTCGTCCTGCAGCCCTCCATGGACACTGGTGAAGCACTGGACATTTTATCTGGAGACTTCATGACTTCATCAACTTCAGCAGCTCCAGTTGCCATCGCGTGCCCTCGGCCTCCTGCAGAGGTACGCTGTGGTCACATCATTGTGGAAATAACAATAATACAAAACTAGCAGTAGTGTTGGTGAAAGGTCCGTTACTGTGGTTTCAGAAAGTGCTTCTTCCTGTGGCAGATGATTTCTCACTGGAAGCTGGACTTTCTGCTTCTACTGTCCAGGTAAGGTCAAACTGCATGCTGAATCTGCAAAAAAAGACATTTGCAATATTTTTGTAGTTCAAAGAAATTTTGAGAATAATTATCAGTTGGCATTTAGAAATCTATTTAATCACTTCTACATCTAATGCAATAGAAGCAAATACGTTTGGTGCCAGAAATGGTCTCTGCAATGGTCAGGTTTGCAAACACTTTCCGTAATGCAATATAATATAAAAGGTTTTGACTTCTGTCAGCTGTAGAGCGAAACAATGAATGACATTAAACCAATTATTGTGTGAAAGAATTGGAAAATGTACACAAGGGGTGAACTTGAAGCCCAGCCATAACTATGTAAGTCATATAACCAATGCTGGAGCCTTTGCGCCGTGTTGCTCATTCCCGTTACACAATCAACGCTATTTGCTCATCTTGGAAAAAAATAAAACCAAACCAGCCTGATTGAGCAGAGTGCAAAGTAAAGCTGCCATATTGATTTGGAAAATGTAATGTGGTAAAACGACACCTGAGAAGTGTTTGTAGATGACCCACTTTTTCGTTTCGTTTATGATTTAAATGATTTGCCTGATCTTTCCAGGGGAGGCTGTTTGTATGTGGTGAATAAATTCTCTGATTTAGTATTTGTAAAGCTTTTATTTTGGCTGAATTGAAGTGACAAAATAAACATGAGGAGTGTTAGTAAGTTAGCCCTGTGATAAGCTGGTAATCTTTGATACCTGGGATAGGCTGCTGTGACTCTGAACAGGATAAGCCGGTATGGATAGAAGGATACTCCATTATCATTGAACAACCACATCCTATTATTAATAAATGCATTTAAAATAAGCATGTTAAGTTTCAGATGTCCACACATGTTTATACTGTTGCATTCAGATATGAATGGTTTTCTGTTGTCTGACACAGAAAGTGGAATCCTCTGTAGCTGCTCCCACTAAAACCAAATCTGATAAAGTTTCCTGCAAAAAGGACAAAGATGATAAGCCTGTTCAGGTAAAATACAACAGATACTATATTACTAGTGTTTATTATATGACAACTTACCACAGGACATTCTCCTGTTTCCTCCTCAGGGAGGATCTATGTCTCTAGGAGCTCTCGATGCCCTTGGTGACCTGCTGCCTGTGGACGAACCAAAGCCTGAGTTACCTGAAATCAGACCAGAGGACATTGTCTCGGTGAGAGCAGATTAGGAAACTGCTTGATGTTGTGTTGCTTACAGTAGTAGTGGACAAGTGAATGGACTTTATCTTTAAAAAAAACATCACAGGAGGAAAAGCAAAAGGAGGAGGACGCTGTGCTCCTAGGAGAGCGGGAGGACACGCTGCCTCCAGAATACAGGTTCAATACAGAAGAGCTGTCAAAGTTACCAGCACCCAAACCTGAGGTGGGAATAGGAAGCATTCACATGTCATTTCTCAAACTTCACTTTGAGAAGTCAGTCACCTGAAACTCTATGTCCTCCTACAGCCCACCATAGACACTGGAGAGGCTTTAGACTTTTTATCTGGAGACCTTACAGACTCTACAGCAGCTGCCGCTGCTCCTGCTCCGGTCGTCTGCCTCGCACCGCCTCGTGCAGAGGTAACATTGGTTATTACCTCTGCCATAGAGCTTGTGTTTTTACCAGTGTTTATTTGTCTGTGAACAGTCTAACTCAAAAACAAATGGACAATCTTTGATGTAATTTTTAGTAAATGTCCTAAATGGGATAAGGAACAAGTGATTAGGATTTTTAGAAGGATTCGATCAATATCCCAAATCTAACATTTAGGTGACAATGCAATATAGGCTACAGCTGTGGCATAGCGGAGTGCTCTCTGAGTGCTTTCTAGTTGACTTTGCAAAAGAGCAGGTTTTCTGCTGATGATGGCTGTAAAACAAATATCCAGGGCTCTTGTTATTAATGGATAGAAGTCAGAGTTCTCTGAGTGTCTTTATTTTAGCATATGAATAAAAACGTATCATTGTGCAATCACTCTCCTTTAGTCATCCAGTTTTCACTTCAACACTTCTTGTTTCTGGTTAAGTTAATACTTTTTAACAACAGTCTAAAAGGCTTTAGTTTAGTCCTTGGTTGTTAGGATTTCATGGCACTGATACCTGTAGGTAGCTTATAGTTCCTTAAAAAAATGCATTAATCTACGTAAACATTATGACCCCAAGTGGGGCAAAGGACCAGATTTGGCTTCCTATTTAACCTAATTAGCTTGTAAAAATTACTAGAAAAGCATATTAGTCATTACATTAAAAAAAAAAAAAAAAAGCATCTACCGTAGTTACATTACTTATTACTGATTGTTAAAGCTACGGTAGGCGATTTTCTCCAGATAAACTTTTTAAGTTTTTGGTTGAAATTGTCTTTATGTCCTGACAGAAATTAAGATCTTATGTGCTCTGAAAAAGTAGCTAAGACAATCCATCGTCTGTAGCAGCTGTAATAAACCTGTAATAACTTCGACCAATGGAAAAAAACGAACCTTTTTTTTTAACCAATCATGTCTCCCTGCTCGTTCTCGATCCCTCGCATGCACGAGCTCACACTGAAAGTGCGCCTGTCACCACTGACAGAGTTAAAACAGAGTTTTTAGTCACGTTTTTTAACATATATAATGGTAAAGTTTATTGTTTACTTACTGCTGAATGAGACATGAGACAACAAAGTTTCTACACAATACAAGCGATGAGCTGAGCTCCTCTTCTGCAGCAGCTGTGCACATGCATGTGAGTGAGACCGAGCACAGAGGGGAGGGGGAGGGGGTAAAGGCGGAGCCGTCGGGGAAGCTCGATTCAAAATCATGCTAGCCTCCCTTATCTTTGCCATTTGAAAATAAATCAAGCCATTTTTGGGTTTAGTAATAAAATGAGTACGACACCCTATTGTGGATGGGATTTGTCTTTTTCAGTCCCATGTGCAGCAAACTGTGATGCACTGTGTATCCAGACCTTTCAGAAAAGGCCTTACAGTAGTCTGTCATTTTAATGAGGTAGTTAAAGTGTTATATTCCTGACAGCCTCTGTGTTTGGTATCCAGGTAATGGTGGATGATTTATCTGCATTAGATGTGTTGTCTGGAGATTTTGCCTCTTCAAAGTCAGCTCCTACAGTTCAGTCGTCTGCTGCTCCACCCACTCAGCAGGTACTTCCAGTAAATCTGTGAATGTCATTTATTTTCAGAGTAGCAAAATATAACGAGAAAACACTAAATGAATGGAAACTTTTAACCATTTTCTTGTGTCTTGGTTCTCATTGTCGTGCTTCTTTTGTTCTACAGAAAATGGTCTGTTCACTTCCACAAAACCTGAAACCCCAAACTGATAAAGTGAGTAATCCACCCACACACGACTCTTTAGACTGTTTCAGCTCAGATTGTTTTAACGGTTTTCTCTGTCACACATTCTGTGTCCAGGGTGTGCCAATGCCTCTGGATGCTCTCGGTGATCTCAGTGATTTACTGCCAGCAGACGTCCCAAAACCTAAACTCCCTGACCTCAGACCTGAGGACATTGTCTCGGTAAGTGGTGTTTCAATACAGTCATCCCTGTTTTATACTTCAACACATAAAATGTCTGATGTTCTGTTACATAGGTCATAAGACTATTACATAAGTCCACTGACCTGCTGATTTATTTATTTCCTCTAATATGTGCTTGTTTTCATTCTCTCGTCATCTTATTTGTTAGAAAACTTCTTTCATGTGACAGTGGACACTTCCACCTTTTTAAAACCATTGTTGGTAAAGTTTTTTCTGAAATGACCAAATTATATTTTTACATTTTTTTACACCATCTAGGTGGAAAGTAACTAATGTTGCTTTTTATTTACTAGTAATAAATGTAATACATTTTGATTGCTACTGAATAAAAACTGTGTCCAAGTCCCACAAATGCTACGGTATATGGTATAACCATAACAT
This sequence comes from Gouania willdenowi, assembly GCF_900634775.1. Classification (NCBI taxonomy): domain Eukaryota; kingdom Metazoa; phylum Chordata; class Actinopteri; order Blenniiformes; family Gobiesocidae; genus Gouania; species Gouania willdenowi. The sequence goes on along the minus strand of NC_041048.1, from coordinate 24,288,146 downwards.
AATAATACATCTGTGGTGACAGCTGCCATACAAGGTGTAATATACCATTAGGGGCGCTTATCTAGCATTGGAAGCAACTTAGTGTTCAGTGTCACATGGACAGGTTAAAAAATCTGGTAGTGCAGCTTTAAGGTTCATATAAATAGCATGTTATATGTTTTTATAAGAATTAATAGAAAAACCAAAAAAAGTAACAACTTTAATGGGAAATATTCCTTCCAGGAGGACAAACACAAGGAGGAAGATGCTGTGCTTGTAGGAGAGCGAGAGGACGCGATCCCTGAGGAATACAGGTTCAACAAAGAGGAGCTGGAAAAACTACCAGCACCAAAACCAGAGGTCAGACATGGACAAATTCACCTTCAGAAAATCAATAAACTGATCAATTTTATTTAAGCACCACTAAATATATGAAGGCTATGTATGCAAAGTACTCACATCCAGGGTTTAATCAGTGAACCTGCAGCTAAGAACATTTTTTTAGAAATAAACTAAGAATGAGCTGTCTTTATAAAATGTGGTTGCTCTATTAAAACGATCATCATGTCTGCCCATAGTAGATGGTTTTCTCATCGTTTTCTCTCCCATAATCCAACCACAGCCCACCATCTGCACTGGTGAAGCTCTGGACTTTTTGTCTGGAGACCTGATGACATCCCCAGAAGCTCCTGCTGTCCAGGCTGCTCCTGTTGTTGCTGCCTCAGCGCCTCTAGCACAGGTACAGACGTGGCAGAGTCAAATCACTGCACAGACTGACAGTGTTTTTCACTACCCTCTATGCTTCCCCTTCAGTCCTCTGCAGACGCTGCTTTGGATGCATTGTCTGGAGACTTTGCCTCTGCAGCTGCTGCTCCAAATGTGCTGTCAGCATCATTACCTCCTGACGCGGAGGCTGAGCTGCAGGTAACCTCCCTCAAGGAGGACTTTCCTCTGTTTCAGCCAAGCAGATTCTATTTTTCCTTCTGTAAAGTGTTAACTGTGCTTCTTCAATGTACGCATGTCCACGCAGCTCTCAGTCGGAGCAGACAACGCCCTGGACGCTCTGTCTGACACCTTAAAAGATATCAAGCCTGAGCCTCAGCCTGTCCCACTTCCTCCCAAGAACATTGTCAATGTAGCTATAACGCTTCTTCTAAATGTCCTTCTACTGTAAATGTGTCTCCATTTGTTAAGCTGTTCTGTCATTGCAGGAGAAAAAGGTGGTCGAAGAGAGACTGATTAAGATGGGAGAGAGAGACGACACGCTGCCTCCAGAGTATCGACTCACTGAGGAAGACCTCAAGGTAAACAACAGAAAAAGCATCAACCAAGTGGCAAGGACACAATATTTTGTCATGATGAATGTGTTTATCATCAGGGATTATAGTGACCTAGACTGCCTCACCAAGAAAACAGACACAACTGGTAAAATAGAATCACATAACTAATACAGCAGCTAAATGCATTGATTATTTAACCTTTCTGGTTATTAAGTTTAAGAGTAAACATATAAAAAAGTCCAGTGTTTAGAAAACTCTAATCAACCATGCAACTAATAGTAGTTTATATTATTTTCAATGTACTCCTAATGATCAAGTGTTGCAGAATAGACAATTAACTTTATCTTAAGGTAAATAAGTGGTGTTGGACACATTTGTATGTGTTTATTTAGTTTGTTTAGTTGTTTGTGATTTTGAAAATCATAAGTGATCAGAAAATCTTTCCTTTTCATTATTTAGTACCGATAGTGGTAAAAAATTGCATTAGGAAGTAAAGCTTAAAAATGAAATCTATAAATAATAGAGGGATATGCATATACAACAGAAAAACACTTTAAAATGTATTCAAATCAAAATACGTTGTTGGGGGGGGGGGTTACCAGTGTTACTAATATCCTTCTTTTATTTCCTCTTTTTTTTACAGCTCATGGCAGAAGCGACAGAAAAAGAAGCATTGAAGCCTAAATCGGTGGGTTACTCACTTCACGCTGTCGTGATGCAAACTGTTAAATTGGATGGGTAATACAAAATGAACACGTTGTTTTGTGGTTTCTCTGCTTCACTAAAGCCTTTGGATGATAAAACTGCTCTGGATCTGCTGTCCCAAGACTTCGCAGCTGGTCCTGATCCAGCTGCTTCAACCACATCCTGTGCTACTGCTGCTACAACGTTGGAATCCTCTCAGCAGGACTCAGAGTCTCTGAAGGTAACAAAGAACAAGAATGTTCCTCGACTTTAACCTCATAAAGAAAAGAAGGCACAAATGTTTAAGATTTCCTAAGATGAGCTCGTTTGTTTTTTTTTTTTTTTATATTAATCCCTTTTTGTTTTCCCATCCAGCCAATGCCAGGCCCTGTCCTAGAAACTCTGTCAGACACGCTGCTCCCAGACACGCCAGAGTTCCAATCTCACACTAAAAAACCAAAGGTAATGACACATACACTCACACAAACACACACACTTCTTATCTCATAATGGGATGGAAATACTTGTATAATTTAAATCAAACACCTTTGTTGAAGTGTAACAGATAGATTACTACAGCATCTGCATTGATGCAGAATATGAAAAGGAATCTGAACCAAATGATCTCCTCCGTAGGGTGGCAGCGCCTTAGAGAGAATGAGAAGCTTGGTCATCTGAGAGGAGCTCAGAGTAGAGTCGTTGCTCCCCCACATTGAACATAGTCAGATGAGGTTGCTCGGAGGATGTGATGAGGATTAGGCTTTGTGCCGATCTTATTGGCTATATCAGATTGGCCGATATTTTGTATTTTATGCAATTAGTGTGATTGGCTGTAATGTCTTAATTCATCAATCCAATCAATGACATCATTGTCGTGTTGAAACGTTTTGCATTGTTTTATCCGTCTCATTTACTCCGTAGTCGTTGCACACCAGCGACATGTTTGTTCTACGTGAGACGTGTTTTACAAGCATTTCACTCGCATTTGTGCACATTGGTGAAAACCTCTGAAACGAACGGCGAAAAAATAAACTCACTGATCGGTGGTCGGCACAAAAATCCTGATCGTGTAAAGCCCAATAAGGATGCCTTCCTGGTGACGTGTTCAGGGCGTGTCCCACCAGTAGAAGACCCCAAGGAAGATCCTGGAGAGGCTGGCCTAGGAATTTCAAATGAACTGAAAGGGTTTCTTCTTCATTTTAGAGTTGTTTAATCACTTCACATTAAAATACATATTTTTTAGGAGTTATTTTCCTATCGTCTGCCAGTGCAGTCTTTACAGGGTTGAATTATTTTTACTGAGACCATTATAGAGTAACCAAGTTGTCAACTTTGTTACAGGGCAAAGCCAAGTCAAAGTCCAAAGTAAGCCAAACACCAGCTGCATGATATGTGATATACTTTAATAAAAAAAGCACAATAGTTTACACAGGGATGTGTCCTAGGGATGTCCTAATACCGGTGCAAGTACTCGTGCACTCTCTACCAAGCAATGATATGCCTATCGATGAATGCACCTGCTATAATTTTCTAGAAAATATACTATTTTGCTCATTTTTAATAATTGTACATTGTGTATATTTGATTAAATGTGGTCACAGAATAATCTGTGTATTTTGGGTGAGGCCACACTTACAGTATGTCTGCACTATTGGAGCAGTTTTCACAAGTTCAAATTTCCTCCTCTGATACCGATATGGGGACATCCCTAGTGTGTGCTTTAGGGCCTTCAAAAAGCTAAAAGTATGATTTATTTTCATGAAGAATAAACCCGTGTTTTTTTTTTGCTGACAAACTGCTGCATGTGATCATCCTTCTCTCTGCATGTTCCAGCATGAACTGGAGTTTTTTTGCATGCATTTCATTTATCAAGACAAAGTCTGACTTGTGAAACTGTTGTGCAATAGGAAAGCCGTGCAGAGGTGCCATCTGCTGCTAACCTGCCGCCACCTCAGCAAAGCTCAGATGTTGTGCCTGCATCTGCAAAGAAGGGAGGCAGGAGATAAGACACTTGGTAGGTTCTGTTCCCGTGGTTGTGCTGGGTTCGATATTTAAAGATCGACCCACTGACTGTTTGGTGTCTTTCAGGTGTGAGCAAGGTGAAATGTGTCCTCGTCTCTCAGACACACAGTGAGGGAGCAACCCTGCAGACAACAAGTTTATTTTTCTAAATCGTCTAAGAATGTAAAGTGGATGAGAAAAAAACAAAAAAAAAAAAATGACACATGCAAACAACGTCCATTTGCACACTTGCGCAAAGTGCCTTTCCTGTTCAAACTTGTAAAGTTTTTGATTTCTGTATTGGAGAAAATGAGCAAATCATCAAGAAGCTTGAGAGAGATGAGAACGACGACAAAGACGGCAGAATGTTTGGCACTTACATTTCTCTATCACAGGTAGTTTGTTAGGATCACACAGTGGTTACACAGTCACGTGGGAGGAGGATGTGCATCGCATCGGGATGTTTGTGCAATCTTGAAGTTCACAGAAAAGCTGTCAGTTTTTCTCAAAACGTGCCATAAAGACACTAGTGTACTGCTGAGTTTGCTTTGAGATTGGATGTAACATAGTTTACATTTTATAAAATGAGGCGTTTGTTGATCACAGTGTTTTTACAACTTGTGCTTTCTCCTTGTATAGAATTGTCTTCTCAGAAAAGGATTTTTCTTTTTTCTTCTCCTATTTTTGCCCTTATAGAAAAAAATATTAATGGTGTTCAGAAGTGCACTTAGGAGCTTTGTAAACTGCCACTATTTGTATACTGTAACATGTTATTGCTCTGCGCCTGATTATACTGTATCATTTGCAAAGAGCTGTTAGTCCTCACTTGTGTTTTTAATGTGCAAAATGTGAGACACGTTTCAAGCGGGAATACCAGCAAACAGTGACAAATAATGAAACAGATTTTAAAAAGCTATTTGGATCCTAACAACAGGGGGAAAGCTATAATGAGCTGAGATATAATGGGAAAATGTATGAGGAGTAAGTGTATTCTTCTGTATGTATTAAAGTGAGTGGGAACCGTTCTCCTGTAAAAGCGTCTTTCTCTCCTCCTGACTTGTGGTTCTTCATTCTGCATACAGCTGTCGTTGCCCACTTCCTTTAGACTCAAGGAAGCTTAAAATGAAGCGATCCTTTTCTTTTGCTTAGATGCTTAAATACTTTATGTGCAGATGAGCAGTTCTGATGTGTTCAAAATGAAATTAAGTCACAGTGAAATAAATACACTGCACTGCAGCTACAACAATGGCTTGCCTGAATAATTATTATTATTTTACAATATTTATATTAAAATATTACCTAGGAAGTGGATCACTTAAAAAGTGAAATATGTATCATTAATTTATATACCATGTTTTTTATCCCGACCATTGATAAAGTGCTGTAATCTACCCCTGCGTAAAATAAAACACAATTTTACTCTCGCATTGAGTTTGGATGCTCGGACCATGAAATTAAACATTAAGTCTTGGACAGCATCAAAACCCAGACTTTCACCAAAAACCTTAAATCACAAGGATTTATGATTTTTATTGTTTATTATTTGTCAAATAACAATTTTGATATTAAATACATTTACCAAAAAACTTAGAGAGAAATCAGCATTGGCACAGAACAATGACTACAAGGTAATTTCTGAAATTTAGGATTTTACTGTTTAAAGCACCAAGGAAGAGCTTCTACACAAATACCATTTAATAAACACACTATGCAAAACTAAAATGCAAAATTTTCCATAAGTTAATTATATTCAACTTTATTTATACAGCGCCAACTACAACAGTCATCTCAAAGCGCTTAACAAAAAAAAAAAAAAAAGTCCATAGACAGAAAGACAAAACCCAACAAGATCCACATGAACAAGAATTAATATATGAATATATTCTATCTTCATTAGAGAGCGACTCAAATCATCTGAAAAAAAATATATCAATACCACTAAACGAACCGTAATGATTAACCAAGTTGAATATATTCACAGTGAATATTTAACTTTTTTTTCTTGTGTATTAAATCTGGAGCACAACTGTACACGTTGAAGTATAACTACATGTCTTATAATCATGGCGTGATCGCAGCATGAACCTCAGACGGGTCTGTTCATCTGTTTTACAGGAGCCGCTGTACCACGTCTAAAAAAAACAAGAGAAATATATATTATCAATGTCTGTATCATAAAGCTACCGTTGTATTTCAGATATATTGTGAGATAAAAAGTTACTTTTTTACATAACACAGGTAAGCAAATCCAAAAAAAAACATTTGCATTTAAATCTTTATTTTAATCACTGTCAGGTTTAAAACAACCCCCCCCCCTCACCCCTCACCCCATAAATAAAATTGTTACCAAGGGGGAAAAAAAAACTACTGTTGCTGTGCTTTCAAACATTTAAAACACACACATTCACATTTAAAATAAATAAATAAAGATTTTGACCAACTTACTGTCTCTTGTAATGATGAGGGCATCTCCGTGTCCTTATTCCTATAGAAAATCAATAACATAGTTCAGAATAAATCACAATATGTCAAACTGCAGGAGAGCTGTGACGCAGGTAACAGAAGTTCTCTGATGACATTGGAGGATTCTATAATATAATGTACATGCAGGCTGTTGTATAATCTTTGTCCCTGACGGCAGGACAACTTACGGTTGCAGTATAAAATGGTGATGACAAGAAGCAACAGAAGAAAACCACAGCCGCTGACCAATGGGATCAGTACACGAAGATCACAGGACAGAAACGTCACAGATGACCCTGCACACAAACACACCGTTAAACACACAGGATTCTCCAGCATTTGTTCCAACATGAAGCTGTGATCTTTACCTGTGTCTGTGCACATGCAGGGTGCGCTAGTTACAAATGGCTTGGGTTTGTCAGTGAGCTCCAATGCTGCTTTCGTTGTAGATTCTGTTTTCGGTGTCTTTTGGGCTTTTCAAAAATAATAACAATAAAAAAAAAAAAATCACAAATGTGTCTTCAAAAGCAACCTCGTGTGTCGATTTAACCAACAGGAAAACATCATTACCTTCAATCAGACGTGTCACCTCTCCAAATTTAAGCTCGTTGCCTTTAATCAGAGAACCACAGCTATAGATGCCACTGTCCCTTTTTTTGTTGAAAGCATTCAGGTTCAGTTTGTTTTGATTAGATGTCTTTGAATTGAAGATCTCAGAGAAACTAGGACTGGGTGTCTTTAAAGCGCCGCTGTATAAGTAAGACGCTAAAAACTCCATTCCAGAACTGTCGAGCACCCGAAACCAAACGATGACTGACCCTTGCCCAGAATTACATTTGATTTCAACTGGCTCACCCTCCACAACATTTACATCCTTACAGACTCCTGTGGGGAAATCTGAAGAAAGGAGTGAAACATGAGCTGAATCAGTGTCTGGCATATTATGGAAAGCATAAAAACCAACAAACATAAAAAAAAAATAATGAATCCTTGAACTTACTTTGACAAAACATCAGAATCACCAGAGTCCAAATCCATTTATGATTCATTGTAATCTTGTAGATGACAGTAGCTCTTAATCAGGTCTTGATGGTTTTTTGGAGAAACCTGACAGGAGATATGGTGAGATATCAAACCACGCCCCAGCTGTAACCTTTTTCTTGTTTGTGTCAAATGGGATCTTTGCAGTGATGTGCTGCAAAACCCTGCAGCAGCAAAGCCGTGGTGTGCACCACGCTTTGACATGGAGCCTACTCAGTCTGCTCCATAGGACTGTGAATTACAGCGCTGAACACCATCTGCATGTTACTGACACAAAGGTTGAAGGAATGACAGAAATAGTGCTTCAAGCATTCAATGACGTTTAATGTGAGAAGTTGCGTGGAGTTTATTGTGAATTTTGTGCTTCTATTGTCCTCCAACAAATATTGCAGGTATGATTCAATAATAGGAAGACAAAAACTAGTTGCCAGTGTGCAGACAAATTGCAGAAAATTAGTGGTTTTCATGTACCGCTAGTCTCCCCAAGCTTCTTATTCAGTCACTTTTCTAACATAGAAAAAAACAATCAGGTGAATGAGAACTCTTTCACGTTGTTTTCTGAACAAGAATGGAACATTAACGTCAGCACTAGCTGAAGGTGCTGAATTATAGGGAATCAAGAATTTAATCAAGTAGATGAAATTTGCATCCTTTTACCCCGGGGCGACTTAATGAAGTGGCCAGAGTCAGTCATCAGCATGTAATGTGTATGCGTTAGCTGAATGACCTTTAACCTGTTGCTTGGCTAAAAAGGTTGTTGCTGGTAATGATGTTCAACAAAATAAAGTGTCTATTTCTTTTATGTTACTTACAATAATCAATAATAATTTTTACTTGTGTGTGTAACTAAAAAAAGTAATTAAAAAGATAAAATAAAGCATATATTTTGCATTGACTTAATAGAACCATGGACTATTAAAGATACAGAGATAGGCAGAGCGGTACAAACTGTCTCACATTGTGCTTATTATTATTATTATTATTATTATTATTATTATTTGTATTTAAAAATATAAGTTAAGTATTGAAGAGAATTTTGGATCGTATACATTCACTGGGGGATGTAGCTGCAAATAGGCCGCACATTAAAGTGCAAGTGCTTATGACCCACAGACCAACAGTAGATTATAGGACTATTGTCTTGGTCCTAAACCATTGCACAGTGATGCAGTTAAGGGGAAGTGAAACTGATTTCACAGAGGATAGAGATGATGGCTGTGGGGCAACTCAATGTTCATCCTATTTCCTGCCCTCGTGGTGGAAAAATGAAAGCACTGATTTAGTAATAGGTAACTATCGCTGACATCGAGCGCTTCTGTGGGCGATGTGTATGTTCCACAGGTGGGAGGACACAGAGAATTGCATATAGGAGAACGTTCAACATTTTCTACTTCCTCAAGACATTGCCTGAGATGTAGATACTTCTAGTAGATTAGTTTTTGTGTAAATATCTATTTGGTTTTGTGTAAATGTCAATGCACCAGTGTAAATATATATGAGGTTAATAACATCAAATTAAACCCGAAGTGGAAAGTAAGTCGGTTTCAGGGGATTCTGTTGTTTTCTTGATTTAGAGGAAGGACACGACAAACTAACACATTTGTGCTTTAGGTTTGACTCAGACTTACCTGTGCAGGCTTCCCTTCCTCTGTGTGTGTGTGTGTGTGTGTGTGTGTGTGTGTGTGTGTGTGTGTGTGTGTGTGCGTGTGTGTGTGTAACAGAGTAACATTTGGGCTCTCTTCTTTTTAAAGAGCAAATAACCTTGAATGTATGTCTTTATTTATTTAAAGTGCATTTGTTCACTCATAATTTCATTTAATCATTTGTTATATTAGAATTATAGAAAATAATAATAATAATAATAATAATAATAATAATAATAATAATAAAGATTGACATTGATGGTCTAATTTAATGCACAAACAGATAATGATTACAACATATTTATTAAAAATACGTTATTCATTGTAAATCTATAGTAAAATAATAAAATGAACTCAATTCTATTGGGCTGATGTGACACATTATTACAGGTTCAATTCCTTCCAGGTACATGTCTTTTTAAATAGTTGTTTACTCATTAAACATAGGCTAGTTGTTGTATTTGTCTGTTGTCTTTTACCGAGTAGGGCCGACCCCTATTTCCTCCCACAGTCCAGAAACATGCATGTCGGGTTAGTTGTAGATCTGTGATCGTCTGTTCACTGCCATGTGACAGAAAGATATCCTCAGTGATGTAGCCTGTGCTTAACTGAGATCTATTCTTTTATGTATTTAGATCTTTCAACATCAGACAGACACCTTTGGGCCTCGCCATTTCAGGGCTGAGGAATTGTGAACATTCATGGTGCACCCAGTTTTTAGTCCTAGTTTGGATAGACTCCCTTGTTGGGTAAATAGGTAAAAGACTGCTTTGATTTGTATAGATCTCAATCATTGGAGTGTTGAACACCATGAATTACCACATACTGACCTTGTTGTTGTTGTTGTTGTTGTCATGATTACATTACAATGAAAAACTCACCACATGTTCGGCACATGTCCATTATTATTCTGATTATTGTAAATGCAACATACCAACAGAGCAAAGTATTGTACGTTTCTGCAATGTTTCCCATTTTAACACACAACCCCTTTTTTTAATCATTGTTTTAATTTTGTTTTTATTTTAATAGGAAAAGTGACTTGTTTTTCAAACACTAATAAAACCTAAACACATGCAGACAAAACGTGGTCAGCCTATATTTCACAAAGACAAAGTGGGTCTAGTTAGATAATTAATCACAATTATGGTGTAATTATAATTTAATCATAATTAAATTGTAATTGTCATAAAAATTCTATTAAAAATTGGTCAATTGTAATTTAACGCAAAACTGGGGAACCATGTTACAGTTCTGTGTACAGTTCTACACATATGTAATTAACATTTATTAAAATATGTTTCATATCAAGCTTTCCCACATTTTACAATTAAAAAAAAAATGAAATCAACGGATATACTGACACAAAAAAGGCTCATATGCCCACACAAAAATATTGAAACCTATATTTATCATTAGGAAGCCTAACAAGGTCATCAATAGATAAGAGAGTTTTTAGATGTTTTTAAGTATATTTTACAGCTGTTATCATGAGAGATGCTAACAGAAAGCTAACACAAGAAGAATGGTAACTCTTAATAGGTTATTTATTTCGGGCTCAGTATTATTACTTATAATTGTGATTAAATGTAATTGAACATTAATAATCGAGAATGTAATTGACTTTCTAAGGATACAAAATAATTGCAATTTAATTGTAATTGAAAAAAAATGCTGGTCACTGTAATCATAAATGAATTGTAATTGAACGTGGGTAATCGAAAACGTAATTGTAACTGAAAAATGTAACTGACCCCAACCCTGGAGCCAGTTCCAAAAGATGTCCTTAATTTGTTAGTTTAACATCGCCACAAATCGATTTTTCAACCACAAATTTTGATGCATGTAAACTTTCTATTTGCAGAATTTATTAACTTTGCTGATTCGCAGTTTATATGTTTGTATGAAAATATGATCTGTCTTTTTTTATTAGGAAAAAAAAAAATACTAAACAGCCCACTGTGTTTGACTTTTTGTCCTTAACAAGTCACATTGTGGGGGGATTTTAAAAGCACACTTTAATTCAAGGTTTGTAGTTAATTGTTTTTATTTTCTAAACTCTGTGTCTTTCTCTCCCTCGGGGTCTTTTGTCAGTGCTTGTGGCTCCGTCTGTGGTGAAGTCTGTGGTCTTTTTGTTACAGAGATGAGATGAAGAGCTTGAAGCTGAGTGAAGCGATACTATCTTACTGAACACCATTCTATGTCTCATCTCTATCCAGAACACAGGAAAGACGCACACACACTCTCAAGAGCCGAACAACCACCCACCCTAGCCGACTTCTCAGTCCCACAGGTGTGTGTGTGTGTGTGTGTGTGTATGCGTGTGTGTGTGTGTGTGTGTGTGTGTGTGTCAAGTTCAAGTTCGAGAACTGCATTTTATATCTAGAAACCATTACAAGTAGAAATAACTTAATAAATGAACACAACATGAAACTTTAGATCCCCTTGAACACCTTCTCTTCGTCATCACATAAAACAAACTAGAACATGAACCAAACATGTTTTTTTGTACACCTTAGGATATCTAGTCACTAGATAGCAACTTAAAAAAGCTGACACATATGAAAAATCAGCAGACTAGTTTTTTAGGGGCCGTTGTCAGTTTGACGACATCAGCCGTCTGCAAAATGTCATTGTTGACTGACTTACCCAGAATGACGTGTCACAGAGGGTTTTCAGCAAATTGAAACTCATTTCAGGTATTGTCTTTTTATATTACACGTTTTTTTCTCATCACAACTCCATATGGTGGATTGGGATTATTTGGTACACGTGAATCATTATGTTGAACATTTACAGTTGAATAGTATTAGAATTTTCAGAAACTTTTATTAAAAACAAAAGTAAAAATGGAATATGCCAATCTCAGGACACACCTTTTATCTGTGGCTTTTATAATGACTGAATGCAAGAATCTAAACAGTACTCATTCTTGATATCAACAGATATGTATGAAACACACAAAGTCATGTGGCAAAAAGAATCAAGAGCAACTCGGCACCAGTGCTGCATTGGCAAATCTGCACGTAAATATTGAACTTATTACATGTGATTTATTTTGGGGGTTAAAGAAAATAACATGTATAATATGAGCTGATTGTTTTAACATCTCATAGGTTAAGTATCTAATAAACTACACAAGGTCAACCACTCAGTCACCCTCATCTTCTGCACTTACATCTCCCTTTAATGTACATATTTTTATTGGTGTTAGTTGTCATAAAGTGATCATTTGTGTGAAGTTTCAGATCAATAACAAAATTGTACAGCAAAGATATTACATATTCACTGTTTCAGGGGTTAAAATGGCGATCTCGACCGGAGTTGAAGGCTGGCCACACCCACACTATTTGAGATATGGAAATACTTTCAACACCTATTGGGTTCTCATCAGTCCTTTAGTGACGTGCACACGTTTCTATGGCGATTCTTCTTGGAGCTAAAAGCTAAAACGTGAGTCCATTAAATTGGATTAAAAATGATTGTTGATTAAAAATAACAGTTTTTTAGAAGATGGCTTCAAGAGACTGTTTAATAGATTCTATAAGCCTGTACATTTTGGGACGTCGAGTTGAAATGTGCGCTCGGGGCTGCTATTTAAAAGTTCAAGGGGGCGCTGCAGAGCCAATTTTGAAAAAAGTAATTACAAAAATGTTTTGAAATTTGAGATTTTGGTGCCCTTAACATACATGGCATGGTTTCGTCAATTTCTAACGACTCCATTTGAGATGAGGCGAATGGCACGCTGCCACAGGAAGTGCGTTCCGTTAAAACTCACCTTCCTGACAATCATCCACTTGTCCAAAGCATTTCTGAGCACTTTTGGGAAGTATGTGTTGAAAAATATCAACACAATAAGTAGTAGAATGAAAAAAGTGCCTACAGGGGCAGTAAGACTAAGTCTCGGCTGAGTTATTCGAGAATTTCCAGTTTTAAAATTGATGAAAATTTAGCACCCCTGCAGACCTGATAAGGTGGTAAAAAAAAAACTACACCATTTTCAGGAACAATGGGTCTCCAACTTGTCAAGAACATAAATCCTAAATTTCGTGTGGAAATTATGATCGCTCTAGGAGAAGTACGGGCAACGTAGAGACTCCAATCAAACAAATCAATCAAAATATCAAAAAGTCATGTTTTTGGATTGTGGGAGGAAGCCGGGGAGGACATGCAAATTTCACACAGAAAGGACCCAAGTGTCCACCCCAGGACCTTATTGCTGTGAGGCGGACGTGCTAACCACTAATCCACCGTATAGAGGTCTCAAATTATGAAATTAAGCCTACAAATGGATTTGTCAGCATTACATGAGCAAGGCAAGAACTTTGACACAATATTTTAAGACAACTGGTGAAAGGCTGTTTGTTTTAATATTAGCTGATGGTGACCATAATGGACGTAGACCTGAAAAACTGTCCTACTGATTTTTCAAATACCACAGCTTTTTTGTGGTGAATACAGAGACATATTGGGTGATGAATCAAGAGGTTTTATTTTGCAGATCTACATCTATGTGATAATAGGGGGTTACTTGGCCAATAAAGGCATTATTCCAGGCATTTGCTTTACAGTAAAACTGAGGATCTCTGACGCTCCATTCATTCAACATACATACGGTGATTCGCTCAGAGACATCAACACCGTAAATCCTTACAAATACAAACATTTATTGTTTTGACGGGTTAAACAACACTGTAACACTTGATTACATGATTATTTGCGTTGTTACAACAGTGTAAGACAAAACAATACATGTACTTGTTGTTTTAACCACACTGTGTGCTTTTCACAAAGGTTTTATCTTTGATACTAATAAATGAGGTTTGGAGAAGAACTGCACGTTATCAAGAATAAATCACATTTTTACAATATTACAATAATCTGTTAAAAAAAAAAAAAAAAGATAAACACGTAAAGGGCAACAGCGCATTATGGGTCAGGAAGGAAAAACGATTTGTTCAATCTTGAAAATTAATTTGTTTTTGTTTTTTTAGTTTTTAAAAAGAAAAATGTGTCAGGCGGGGAAATATTGGAGGAAATTACATGACATTTACAATTTACAAAGCATTTCTGTACATTTTAAATTTGTTCAGCAGAACTTAAGAGCAAATAAGCAGGTTCTTGACCCAAACAAGGCTCCTGTCAATTCTGCAAGAACAAAAGTGCAATTTCAGAAACTGCAGAACATTGTAGTACCTTTATATTAAATTCCACACTGTGCGAGCCACACATACAGTAAGTAGCATCCCTTGGCTTGTGTTAATCCAAAACTTCAGGTTATTCGCCGCTTCCTTGATGGAGAGACATTAAGAGATTAGGACGATGTAAAAACACTAGAAAGGACTAGAGAGATCATCACACAAACAGAAACTCAATACAACCTTAATAATGATAAATAGGTTTTCAACTTACTTCACAAAGTGGTGGTGACATTTTTTGGGCAGCCCTGTAAAGACGGAAGACGTAAAAAAGAAGTCAAAGATTTCCATTGGGGACTTACATTCGAGCATGACACTAAACCCTTTACACATTTTAGCGCTTTGAACAGGAGCTTTACTCACGGCTAAAGTAGAAGAGAAGATATGATAATATTACAGCCAACAATGCAACAAGTCCAACCAGTGGCCACAAAACCAGTGGGCTGCAGCCATCTGTGGAGAAAATTTAAAGTATATCAAATTAACTACTTTCAGCACAATAGTTATTATCACTGAGATCTTCGTTGAAAATCTATAACACAATGGTTTTTCACATCATTAAAGGGATAGAAACACAGACGAGAAACAGATACACAGATTAAACACTGCTGGAGTCCAGAGATTTCTTACCCTGTGAAAGGTACGTCTCCAAGCAAGGACAGACTACCGAAGGTGTGGTTCCGGTCTTTTGCTGCACCGTTGGAGGGTTCTCTGTTGGTAAGATAATAAGCAAAAAATCTGTAAAACTAGACATTACTTCCAATGACATTTTTCTCCAATACAGAACTTTTTATACGGCAGGTGTTGGCAAATAGACACAAATTCTATGACAGTTAATAACATTTACTGGTGTGTAATTGCAGTCCACAAACCTCCTGGCAGAAGAAGTGTCCCAGGCTTCCACACCTCAGTGCTGCCCTTGTCCTTAAGGACACAGGAATAAACCCCTTTGTCGGCCGCGGTTATTCGGGCAACGTGCAGCACAAAGGTTGAAGTGCCCCTCGTGCTGAACTTAAACTGGCTTCGGTTCACTGCTCCGTAGCTGGAGCGACCGGCAATATTAAATTTGCCTATAAATTCGACTTCACTGTTGCTGAAAGTACTGCGAAACCAGAGCGCAGAGTCACAGATCATGTCCACACAGTCGCAGGTGATAAACTCGTCGCTGAGGAGTTCTGGATACAGAATGTGAGTGTTTTCTTGCATCAAAGTCTGCCCTAAACCTAAAAGGAAAAAGATACATATATATGTATATATATATATTCAAGGTTTAAGACAAAAACAATGATTTCAGGTGTCCAGAAAATGAGAAATCCTTTAAATGAGTTGTGCTTATTGTCTCTAACTCCCTGACAACACAGTAAAAGAACACAAAAAGAAAAATACATCTGCAGGCAATGTAGAGCTATATCACCCAATGTGATGCAAAAGCAAAAACAGTCCAACTATGATGAAAGGACCTGAACTTATTTCCCTCTCAGGGTGACATTTGGATACTCTGATAAGAAGGCAGTGACTTGGGGTGTGCAATAAAAACTCTTTAATGTGAGTTTTAGCTCTGGCACTATTTTGGTGTGCTTTTAGGTCAGGTGAGCAGGTGTCAACCTGTTGCAATCAGCATACGTGGAAATGTTTAAAGGTCGGCTGTATTATAAACGCTGTCTGTTGAAGGTTAAGGTTGCTGTTAATGCTATCTTCAACATGGGATAGTGAACAAATGGTTGAAACCAAACAGAGAATAGTTGAGATTAAAACATCGTAGTGAAGCTTGAATGGAGCTATATACTGCAACAAAGTGTAATAATAAACTGGATGTTGCCTTTCTGTAGCTGTGCAAGTCATGGCCACGATACAGGCTGAGTGTGAATAGCTAATACAACAATCTCTACTGTTTAGCTGTAGGAATAGACACTAAAAACATAGTGTGAAGATCACTTAAGTTTGAAAAATGTAAAACCTTTTGGAGAACTATGAAGTGGTTGTCATTGTTTTTAAACAGCATAGGTTTTTATCACGAACACTTAACCCGTCACTGCTGGCCAAACTCTGGAGTCATATCAAAGGTTTACATAGCCACAAAAGAATCTCGGCAAAGGGTCTTACCATGAGTCCAGAATGATACGATCAGCAGTATCCCTGGCAATGATAGAAGGATCATTTCTACCAATCAACCGATCGTGTCTATCTAGTGGGGCCACCAAACTATGTACTGACAATTTCTTTTCCTGCTATTTATCTGTCAGAGAGATGATGGGAGGAACTGCTCTGACTAGGCCCTGAGTCTCCAAAGTAACACCCCAATGTGAACACCCATCCGATTCAGCCCTGTGCCGTCAATGCATAGACAAGGCAAACAATGATTGTATGCAAATGTAAAAGGCTTCAGTTATGGATTTAATTTTCATTTGTGTTCTAAAGGTTTTCAAAAAAAAAAACAAACAAAAAAAAAACAAAGAGATAAAGATAAAAGTGAAAAGTTGTGATACAGTTTTTTTGTGAGCCGACACTAAACAATATAAAACATTTGTTGTCTGAGCAGCAGGTCTCATTCCTGTGGTGTGTCCAGGTGTGTGACCTAGAGCTATGCAGAGTCCCAGATACACATTTGTCATGCCACATTCTCTTTGTGCTAGCGTGCAGAGAAAAAAAAACAAAAAACATCTACTCTTCAGTTAACGTACGTATTAATTGCAAACAAATGCCATAAAAGTAGTGTCTTTGTGCGAAAATTGTGAGGACTGCGTTACATTTAAATTGGCCTCAAGAAGCAAATATGTAAAGATTGTTCTTCACCTAAATAAATCCATTCAAAATGTCATTGGGATTTTTAACTGTTTAGAAATGTAGCACTGCAAAAACTAATGTATCTGGAGATTGTCAATGTACGCACTAAGGTGAATCTTTAATGTCTTGCTTTCAGGTGAATGCAAATCTAAATATTGACTCCTCAAAGTAAACCATTTAAAAAATATCAAATGTTTGAAAACTGATATTTAAATAAGATATTAAATATTTTATAGCGTGTAAATTCTTGTATAAAGCACTAAGGTATTGATTTGTTTCTTTAGTCAGTGTATATATCATGTTTCTAAACACTTAACTCTCAACAACAACGCTGTCTTTTTACCCATCCACTGGATAGTTTCCGAATGTTAAGACAACATAGACCTGGACGAGGCTGTGGGGTGTAGTGTGTGACAAACTCAGCTGTGTTCTTTTAAATCTTGCGTTTGAAGAACTCTCCGAATTTACCTATTTTAGTTTGCATGTGATTTTTTCCACGCTTGGCACTATAAATTCAATTAAAATTGATTATTGTGACATTTATTAGACTTTTTTCCTATTCATGATTTTCTTACTTTTAATAAATTTTTATGTATTTAACATTCATGAAAACTATCAGGATATCTGAACAGCAACGGTTTCCCTTTAAACTAAAAGCTTTTTTTGTTTTTTAAATTGTTTTAACGATAGAAGACTTGACTTTATATCTCATTTATTTGGGATGATTGAGTAATGTTTGAGTGTGTATTTGTGTTACAGTGGAGCAGAAAGTGATGGGGTCTTAAAGTAAAAGGATGTGGCATCCATGCAGCTTTACGGAGCTCGATAGTTAAAGCGAGACAGGGAACACAAGACCACAGGATTCTTTGAAAACAGGAGAGCTCAGAGGCTTCACAGCTTCTCTTTACTCGTAGCTGCGCTCTGAAGCCTTTGTTGGTCGGCCTACTCAACTCTTAAGTTCTCGAGCTGAAAAACTGCTCGATTCTTATTTCAATTCACGGATTTTAAGCTTCTTTAAGCATGAGTTTTTTTTGCATGAACACGTTTAGTGTGTTGACATTTTTGTGGAACTTGGTTTAGTTGTGAGTGAAAAAAAAAACATTACACATATCTATGTCAGCACTATGTTCATTTTTGTTGCAAAATGAACCTTAATATTAAAATAAATGATAAATAAAAGTTTAATAATCACTAACAGATCATACATTCTAAGAACCTGATGGCCACTGAGAACTTCTCATTTTGAGCGTCTCTCTTTTTTGGGTTACTTTCAAGGTGTTCCCAGTCACTTTATTAGGTATATCTTAACAGCTGATCACTTCAAATAGCTCATAAACTTAGGGACACATAGGGTTAAAGTTTAAAGTAAGTGTAAAAAAATACCTTCTAGAGCCAGATGTTAGAAGACAATAGTAAGAGGTTTTTTTAAGGTGCACCCAATGAAGTGACCAGTGAAATTATATATAGGCTTTGTAACTAAATTAAGTTTTAAATAATCCAATATTAATGGTTAATCATTTAAAATGAAGCATCATAGTCGATTTGCAATGCTGCTCATAAACAGAATAATGTGATTAATAAACAGGTATCTTAAAAATAATGTGCCAAAAATGTTGGCTTGGTCCCATGTGATATTTATACCAACAGGAACTTCTCTAAAACATCAGCTTTCATTTTTTTTTTTTTTTTTTTTTTAAAAAAAAAAAAACAAGTCCATTTCAAAGTTGTATGTTTTGAGGTTTGTTAAAAGTCTGTGTAACTCATTCTCCACTCAAACATAAGCACTTTTTGAATGTGTCAACAGTACACACACCAGTCTCTGGGTAGGTTTGGCACACAAACCATGCAACAGGGAGAAGAGGCTTTTGAACTTAACTCGCCTTAAAAACACTTAGCTTGTCAACAACTACAGGTTATTTTGAAAATATATTCTGTCATTTTTAATTCATTCGACTGACATATTGAAAGAAGCTCAATAGCACCAACCGCAGATTGCTGAAGGAATCACAACCTATGAAATCCTTTTTTTAAAAAGAACATTCATGATATGGATATTGATGTAATTTTAATATAAAAGTAGATGATTCTTAAACATCACTTTTAACAAATGCCAGAGCACAAAGAAATGCACTAATAAATTTTTATTTTTGAGCTGTATTATAATAAAATATACATTTGAAAGTAAGGTAAAGCTGACTAAACAGGGCCAGTCAGCTAGCACACCTACAGACCAACATCTGGTCCTTCATCCATGAGATCAAACACACTTTTCTTAACTAGTATCAGAAAGATAAATTAAATTACAGCTTTTGCTACTTCCAAAATACCGTAATTGTAGTGATTTTCAGTCTTTAGCAGTGGAGACAAACATCAGCAGTTTCTGGTGACATTAACAGCCTAAGATAGAGTGATCCCACAGCTTCTCTTCCTCTGTCCTGTTGTCTGCTTTCACTTTTGTTTTCTTTCTCTCTCTTCTGTACTTGTCTCTGACTAGCACACTCGGCTCACCTTCACTGAGCCGACAATTCATTTCAGGTTGAAAACAAAGTTCAGAATATTTTTGGTTTCTCATTTCTTCTGGCATTGGTTTGTCTGTCATTTCACATCTTTGGACTTTCAACTTCTTCTGGAGTTTATTCCGTTTTCGTTTGAATTTGCCTTCATTTTGAAATGTTTTTCTTCTGTCCACTTTTTTCTTTTTCTCCCATTCATCACAACCGTCAACTTTTCTCGTGCCTTTATCTCTCCTTGACCGTTTAAACTTGCTCTTTTGCCTTTGTCTGAATTCACTCTCCTCACTATCACTGGTGATCCTGCTAGCAGATAAGTCCGACAATGATGAGGCTGTGGCATATGAGGACGAACTTGAGTGTTTCCTTCTCCTTGATGGCCAATTAGTAAATTCTTGGAAGCCAGTGCATTGGGGAACAGGAGGAGGAAAGCTGTAGTTCCAGCTGTGTTGTGGCAGAGATCCATCCTTATGTGAAGAACGCCACATTTCAGCTGGGTAATAATAAGGGAAGGACTGCTGAGGGGGGATGGGGGGCACAGAGTGGGCAAACATGTCATTCATCATCTCCTTTACTTCTCCTTTACTCAAGCAGTCCTGTTCTCTATCATCAACTTGCTCTCCTTCATCCACTTGTTGTGAGGCACCCTGTGAATGAACAGGGTTGGTCTTTGGAGTGATTCCACGAGCCTTTTGGACCTGAATGTAATCAGCCAATTCATCAGCAAATGAGCTGTGAACGTTTTGAGATCTGCATGGATCAATCACCTTCTTCTTCCTGCAATGCACGAGTGGTAAAAAATTTGTAACTTAGAAAAAAAAAAAAAAACGTCCAATATTGACGATCACTGAACACACACTGGGTTAAAAGCACTTTTTGTCAAAGCTCCACAGAAGTAGTGCTGCAAAGATTAAATAAAACTGTATGTCACAATGGTGTTACATGATATATTTGAGCAAAAACTATTTGACCTTACCTGTTCTGATGATTGTTACCCTTCATGTGGGCTTGATACGGCTCTATGGAGGACAACTGCACATGACACATCAGGGACTTGGCTAAAGGAAAAAAGAGGTAGGAAAGACGGAACAATCATATGACTCATTACATTTTCATTTTTGAGGATTTGCACCAGTTATTATTCTTTTTTAATCTTCCCCCCATATAAAAATTAAGCTTATCCTTCCTTAGTGAAAATACCACCTTTATAAACCTCATAAGTGCTCGTCTAAAGCATCTCGATCCAAAACACATGCGTTAAAAATGGCGCCACCAGCAATGCAAGTCATACTGTGGTTAACCTCTAAAGCTTTCATACATTTCAAAATGTATTTATAAATGAAAATCCATTTAACATGTTCAAAGCAGAACTAAGTAACTTTTCCACCTCAATAAACCCTTCTCGTAGTCCATTTGAGGGTAATACAAGTGTTTATGGGTGACTGGGGGGCTCTTTCATCTACCCCTTCTGTCTCTGGCCAGAAAACCGCACCTGCAACTTTCCCTGCCTCCGACCCGGTGGCAAGAAGTACTGCTTTACTGCAGCCTAATACAAACTAATGCTAGATTACGGTTGCTTAAAAATTCACTTTTCTCAAACTTATATCATGGTGGAGCCAGCAAAAAAAAGGCAGAGAACACCTTTGTTCGAGGAATGGAGCAACTCCATGTAGTGACAGCTCAGCAGCAACACACAGCAATCACACACAATCCAGTGCTCCATCAGGCAACACACACACAAATGTTCATCCATCCATTTTCAGAGCCACTTTGTCAGCACACAAACAAACACATCACAC
This sequence comes from Gouania willdenowi, assembly GCF_900634775.1. Taxonomy (NCBI): domain Eukaryota; kingdom Metazoa; phylum Chordata; class Actinopteri; order Blenniiformes; family Gobiesocidae; genus Gouania; species Gouania willdenowi. The sequence continues at coordinate 24,266,764 of NC_041048.1, read as the reverse complement.
ACATTTCCACTCTCTCTTCCGTATTACTGCCACATCATTCATTTATTTTACTTGTCTCTCTTCCTCATACTGTTCACATGGTCACATGGGACTATATGTGTGAAAGCATCCTGTGTCGCTGTTGTATTAGGATTTTTCAGTGATCAGTTACTACCGTCTTGGGAGAGCAAAGGTGCGCATGTAGCTGTGGGGTGGGGCAGGTGGCAGGGTTTACTACAGTTTTTACTACAGTGACATAACCAAAAGGGACCTTCAGGGGGAGCGCTAAGCGCAAGTTTCTTAGCTCTGCTTTAATGTCAAGCATGCATTTCTTATTTTGATCAGTTTTCACTTTTTAAATATTCACATTTTGTATGACCCACAATGTATGACATTCCAGTCACTAATGAAAATAGAAAATTACCTTTGACGGCTGTAAATGCCTCACCATACTAATGCCATACATAAAGCAGCTACAGAAAAAAAAAAGAAGAAAAAAAAACACACTTTTCTGGTGACCTAGAATTTCAACACAGACGTCTGTCTTCCCACCTATCCATCCATTCTTTTTGGTCAGTTTAAGATCCTGTAATACCGTGTTCATCACTGTCTTTTGGATCTTTAAGCAGCTCCTGTCTGGTTAGATTCCTCTGATGTCTTTTTCCGTTGTAGTGCTGCGAGGCCATACGTGGGCTGTTAAAAGATGCAACACACAGGGCGCAGTACTTGTTGGAATCCTTAAGATCAACCTCTGGGTAGAGTGGGACCAGTGTCGATGTTGGATTTATTGAACTCTCCTTGGTGTCTTCTGGAGGTAAAATCTGGCCAGAGGTATTAGCCTTGGATGCAAAGCTTGCTTGAGCACACACCTCTTGATGCATGTCTATAATGAACACAATGAGAGTTTATCAACTCCACACCACCAATACAAACAGGTCTGAGCCCTATTTCATTTAGTAGGCTTACCAAATCCAGAGTTTACCCAGGAACTTAGACTAGTACTGTGTTGAGAAACTCAGTTAATAACTTTAAATGCATCCACCCTCCCATTGCTTGCACTACCGGAAGGATAAATACCATTGACCTATACAGTTTATAACAAGTCTTAAGACTCTAAAGACCATCTAAAAGGTTATAATAAAGAATCCTCTCCCTGTAAATGTTTCCAATAAGGAAGACGTAACTAATAGCTTGCAAACATCATTTAAAGCTACTGGGGATTTTTTACTAATTGTTACTTGTCTTTGTCTCTGTTTGTTTATGAAACTTTGAACGTGTAAAGCTACTATTATGGGGCATGACTTTCTGAAGAGGTGTAAAGATGTTTATTCTCAAAAGGATTATCATCTAACTTATGAGACTCCTAGTTAATGAGATGAGTCATTTGTGTCATGGCATATTCAGCTCTGGCTATTGAACATGCCTACTTGTAAAACAACCTTACAGTTTTGAGTAGTAGTAGTTATTTTAATTTAAAAGAATATTAAACAACCAGTAACTTATAGTTTCAGTGCTTGGGTCTAGTCTCTCCTTACGCCCGTCGATCACTTTTTGTGAATGTGCCGATATTTAGATATCAATTTCACACTTTAAAGACAATTTTAGGCCTAAACAAAACAAATTACATGAAACCGACTGTGAGAAATAGGGCCCAAAATAGAATCAAATAAGACACTGCAAGGTGATTTTTTTTTTTTTTCACGCCGCACTTACCTGGTTCTTGAAGGCCTTGTTTACGTAGGTTCTTCAGATGAACTTTGCCTTCATAATGAGATTTTGTAACAACATTGGAGCTAAACACCATATTGCAAAGCTCACAGAAACGGCCCTTATTAGTTACAAGAGTCCACTGCAAAAGACGACAAAAATAAACGCCAAGAAAAAAAAAGGATATTTATCCAAGACAAAATGTATAAAAGCTACAACATTTAGATATCCACACACTTTAAAACCTGTGGCCTCCTTGTTCATCTCTGCTCTCTTAGCTTGCAGGAAGACTTTGAGTTTCTGACCATGTTTCTTTCCCTGCAATCAAAGCCCATTACAAATATATACAGTATATTAAACTCACAAACATTATGATGGTTTAGAAAATATTGTTGAGTTTTTTTAATTTGTTAATAAAGAGTAGAACACACCTCATAGTGAGACACCCGTTGAGATGCATAACTAAGTGCAGCTTCACACACATGGCAGTAACTGTCAGTGAGAAGGTCATTTAATAGCTCCACCCCACTCATGTCTTCTGTTCAGCTATGGAGAAAATGGATAGTTCATTATGTGTGGGTGTGCAAATATATAACAATTAAAATTAGTTAAAATCTACAAGATTTTTTTTCTCTATATTACAAAGTTATATTTTAAACTGTAAAGTAGGAGATGTACTGGAAGATCGGTCATATTATATACATATATTCCTCCTTGCTGTAAATCAAGGAAGAATTGTTCCTCAGCCCAAACCTCTCATAAGACTGGACTCAAGGAGTGTGACATTATCTCGATAACTTTTTTACACGATCGATTATCGATATGCTTGCGATTTAAAAAATAATAACACACACATATATATATATATGTAGGATTTATTTATTTTATTATTTTTAAAACCTTTTCTGCTTTTTCACTAAAAAGTGCAGGTAGGTCTTCACAGAAATTTAGTCAAAGTTTGTAACAAATAACATGGGAGACCAGAACGGGAGAACTGTGGGTCGCCAAGAGCATTTGAGGCGCCACGTATTTACATGAAAAAACAGAAAACAACATAAGGAGAGGTGAGGAGGAAAAAAGCAGATTCAAAATCAGCTACAAAAACACATGTGAGCACAGTCACAGTTTACTAGAATATTGCACTATAATGGTGTCACTGGTAAGTAAGACCCTATTTTTGTTTACAGAAAGCACTATTGGAGATACTTATTCGTTTGCATTGGTATGTTGACACTTATTTACAGAAATGTTGCACTAAAATAGTGTCACTGTTCATAAAACACGTTTTTCAATTTATTGTCTTTCAGAGATATAAAATAAAAGTTGTATTTTTTACTTAATCTTTTTTTTGTTGTTATGTCATAGATTATCGTAGATTGGTTTCTGACCGATACTGTATGTCAATATTGGCAGTATTGTCATATCGTGAGACAATCGTTATCGCGAGCTTTGTATTGCGTATCGCATCGTATCGTGAGGTACCCAGAGGTTCCCACCCCTACTGGACTCTGCCACCAGAATAATTAAATGTCTCCAATTATTGTGTGCAAACCCTAATATCTAACCAAGTGTTGCTGCAGCAGCACTGAGGCATTTCATAAACATGAAGATGTCACGTCACACAATTATTTAGCCAATATAGGACTGTTATTGAAAGCATGCTGCCTAAATTGTAAACCAACACAAAAACATTGTAAAGCCATTTTCAGTCTCTATTGATTATTCTTAGTTAAGTTTTTATTTATTCATTAATTTATGTATTTATAAGGAAAGATTAGCATACATTTGGTATCATTTTCCTTTCTGTTTACAAGAATATATATATATATATGTTATCGCTATAGCATTGTCATACGATTAAAGATTTTTAATATTCAGATACTTTAGTACATGACAGCTATAATAATTTAACCAAAACTGTATAAAGGCCACTTACTCTCTGCTGAAATTTATAATTGACTTAATGAAAATGAAATGACCCACTTTTTGCTGCAACTTCCCAATTATGGGAAACTTTCTATATGATAAATGTATGATTGTAAATTAAAAAATAAAAAAATAAAAAAAAAGCTTCATCAAGTTAAACAGACCGATTATCTCTATTTCATAATCCAGTCAGTTATCAAACATAAAATGCCTAGCTTTCTTAACTAGAGGCCTGTATAAGAGCAAATGTCATGTAATCAACAGAGTAATCAATAGATAAAGTATTGCTTCAAGGATTAATTTGAAAAATAATTTTAATTTGCGAGAATAAATATTTGATTTGCAGATAGTTGCTATTTCAACTATCGGACAGAAAGATATGTCCTGTGGTGCTTTTTGGAATATGGTGGATACCAATAAATGAAACAGTAAAAAAATAAAATAAATAAATAAAAAGCAACTGTATTTCGCTAAATTTACTAATGATCAGCCTTAAAAACTCCTAATTACATTTTCAAAACATGAAATTCCCCATATTTAAATATAAATGTTTATTGTCATTTGAATATAAAAAGATTGCAAGATGTTTTTCCCTCTTTACTTTTATCACCAACTTACGACTGCAACAGAGCTAGAAATGTCCAAACCAGCACTATATGGTTCCTATAATATTATGTGAATGTCGTGAAACTCTCCATTGTGTGGTCAACTTTATACGTCACTGTTTTAATGACGTCATGCGTTGGCACCGCAGAGGCTGATAGTACAGCTGAGAGGTCTGTGAATGTATTACAAATTCAGTTTTCTTTTCACTAAAAACAAAGAGTACACGGGTTTTACCTGAGGGCATCCGTCAACAACACGTAATGTCACTGACATCAGGAGTAAACTCTACACAACCCCAACATAATCTGCTGAAAACCGTTTTTTTTCAATGTAACGAATAAGTTACTTCTTGTTTTAACTTCAAAATGATCCGTACACGCCGCCGAACGCCGTTGTGCTGAGGAAACGGTGTCATTTAACTGACACTAAGGTTTTTAACTATCAAGCCAAGTCGCTCTGGACTGAAGAAGTTGCTAGCCAGTTAGCTAGAGAGCTAACAGTAGCATGCTACACAGCCAAATGTGTCAGTTTCTCGGCACAACTCACCTTCAACCTTGACATTAACTGTATTAGTGATTATTACTTCGTCAGCAACTGTATCAGAAACCGCATGAGGGGGTCTGAGCGCGTCACACGCCGCAGGTGGGAGAATGACAGCGTTTGCCTCGTCACCATTATAGAAATATATTTCTAGAAAGTGTCTATTCGTACGGACACCTCCCCGTGCTATTGGTACGGTTACCGAAGTACACGTACGTAGTCTTTAGGGTTCGGTTATAACCCAATATCGCAACAATTTTTAGGGTTAGAGGGTTTTGGTGTTAGTCACGCGACCTAAACTCGCCAATGACTGACCTATCACGTGACGTAAACTGGCCAAATAGGGGTGTTGCGTACGGATAGAATGTCTGTATTTTCATAGACATTGATTACATAGACGCCTCATGGACTGACGCTGCCTATTGGAGCTGACGATCCGCGCGGCCGCCATCTTGGAGAGGTCATTAATGCGCCAGGCCGGCATTTATTTCTACTGAGGAAGGTAGAAAATACAATAATCATCATAACTCGCCAAATTTTTAGCCGATTTTCACACTGTTTAGTTTGTTACAAACGGCAGACACACACACACGCACATACACACACACACACACAGTATTATCGATTTTATCATTTTGTATTATTAATAATAATATACTTCTATATTATATACATATGACATAACATTACATAACAAAAAATAAATTATATGAAAAAAACAAAATTTTAATAAAATAAAGTTCAACTGTATTAATCAGCAGCAGCCAAATTAAAATCAAAAGTTTTGACCGCAGGGGTTAAAAATTACCGGACAGATTTGACTAAAATCCAGTAATTACCATATAATGGAAACTCTGCTATCGCATCACATAGTGACGGGGCTAAAAAAAAAATTAATAAAAAAAACTTGCTGTCGGTGGTGTGATTGTCTTTGGAGTAATTAAGATATATAAAACAATGCAATGGAAACATCTGCAAAAAATTTCAACACAAAAATAATATATAGACTTGCAAATTAAGGCATTACAGCTGATAACACAAATTGCATAAAATGCTAAATATCGTTCGATACAATACAGCCGATCGGATTGGCGCAAAACCTAATTAAAATATTTGTTGTATCAATTCATAATGTGAGCAAAAACAAGAGCTCCAATCCACACTTTAAAAAAAAAAACAACACAGCAATCATTTTGTATTCAGAATTTATTTCATTGTTTCGATCGCAATTGTGTGTGTGTGAGTGTGAAAACTGTTTATGAGAAATTAAGCAAAGAGTTATATTAAAATAGAGACATTTCCATAATTTTTCCACTAAAAAGGGCCTCAGCTAAATCTACAGACAAACATGATCACAGAGTCTCAGACACCAATGAAGGACATCACGAATACATTGAACATTGTTATAAGGTAGAGGTTTTCACTTTCTCTTCTGGAGCTCTCGGGCTAAAGCATCCAACTGTGAATAAAAAAAAATGTTTTGGCAAAAATGAGACAACGGCTGGTTCTTAGTACACAGATATCGTTGCAATGAAAAACAGTAAACTGGCCTTCTGTCAGATAGACGGTGCTACTCACTTACCAGAAGGTTTTTCAGGATGTTCCTTCTCTGAGGTCGCAGAAAGCTACATTCTCCTGCCTCACACAGCTTTATCTCCTCTGAAATCTAAAATGCACAGATTGTTTTGTAAATTAACATTACATATTCAAAAGCACTGTCACTCTCTCCATCAGAACATTATTGTTGTTTCAGACCTCTGATGTACCAAAGGAGTCCAGATCCCTCTTGCCTCCAGGGTACCAACCATGGGACCAGTGTTGGGCACAAGACATTTTAAGTCCTACACAGAGCAGCAGCCCGAGCAGCAAAACCAGCCGACAAACACTCATCTTATTCCAACCTGAAAGTAAACATGAAAACTCAAGTGGAATGAAAAATGTACCTGCACATTTGACAGAGTTCAACGCCAACATTTGAGGGTTTTTTTTCTTTTTTTAGATTTATATGATTAAATCACCTACTTCTTACCAATCAAGTGGTCGTCCAAACAGCCTATTACATTATATTTCGTAACATTCCTATGTATTGTGTCTTGTATAACTTTTGACAACCTGTTTAAAATGAGCATTTAAAATGAGATTTAGTGGAAATCACCTGTCTACTAAAGACAAATGTTCATTACTTGATTACATTTTGTGAACCGACTAAAACATTTCTCAAAATTGTTAAACCTGACTTCATATTTGATCAAAAAATTTTCAACTATTTCTAGCGGTAATTAGATTTTATTTCTACTCTATGCTAAACATATGTCATACTGTTTTTAAAACTGAGATTCCAATTATTCACAATGTGTAACAATGTCTACAATCTTAAGAATACATTTTGATAAATCACACTATTGTGTATTCTATTAGTTTGTTTTACGTCAAGACAGCAGATGGAAATTAATCATTTTCTCTGAGATAAATGAATGCAACACATAATGCTAAATAAATAAAGTAACACAAATAATAGTAAATAATAATTACCTTACCACGTCAAAGGTTAAAGCTTTAACACAGTTGTCCCTTCTTCCCTGTCCCTCTCTTGGCCTTGACTAGATCAAATGTTGAATGTTCCTTGCAGGTTTCAAAAGAAGAACTTTTATGTCTCAATTTCCCTCTATTTATGCCAAAGCCAAAATGCTCCACCCTCCACCAAATGCGTAGCTTGGATCATGCATATTATTGATCCCTTTTGATCCTGGGCCAAGGGTTGAAGCTCTGGGCAGCTCCAATTATCACCTGCAAACAGAATCTACACCACTGGGATGATATGACGGTAGATACAGTATGTTGTAAAATGGGAGAGCTTGTAGAATGTGTTGTGAGCTCGTGTATTAAAAAATACACACACATGTGGAATGAATTTCATGTCACAAATGATGGGGAAAGAGGTGAACCTGTAAAGTTAGAATTTAAACCCAAAGAAATGTGAATGTGAAGTCAGAAAAAATATTCACAAATGTGTAGCCTGTGTAAATAACACAAATAAAATGACACCTGCAAATTGGTAATCCAATATTTTCTCGCATGTTTTTTTTAATTACATGTGCCTATTATCCTTCACAACCACAACTCTCTTGTTGCAACTTCTCAATTCAGCCGTTACAGCTGCACAAACCACTTTACTCGCGTGAATCCGCGCTGTTTGGGTTTTGCAACATATTTTGTGAGACTTTTGAGTCTTTTGCAAATAGAAATTGTTTAATTTTCTTGAAACAATCAGTTGTAGGAGGCAAGGGAATATAATGAAAGATGAACAGTAATTTTGGAAGTATGTTCATTTTGTAAATGTTGATTTGGCCTATCAGAGACGTGGGAAGATGCATCATCTATTAACTTTATCAGTTATTTCTTTAGCTACCGATTTATAATTATTATGAACTATCCAAACTTGGGGATATTTGAATTCCTAAATACATAAACTTGTGGACTGAATCAAACTGTGAAGTTACTACAGGAGGTTTATCTCTTACTTTCTTGTCCAGCAGCAAAATAGATGATTTAGATCTGTTTATGGTATAACCTGAGATATGACAAAACTCTTCGATTAGTTGTAGCATGGCGGGTATCGACATATAATTGAAAGAGAAATAATATTGTGTCATCTGCGTATCATGAGAATCTAGGTTCTACTCGATCAACTATGATTCCAAAAATATCTGTATGTGCACGTACAGCTATGGCTAGCGGTTCCATTGCTAAAGTGAACAGCAGGGGTGACAGGGGTCAGCCCTGCCTACACCCACGCATTATTTTAATTGGAGTTGACACATTTTTATTTGTCAGTATTTCTGCCCTGGGATTAATATCAAATAACTGAACACATTTGTGGAATGTTTCACCATTACCAAATTGTGACAGAACATTGAACTGGGTCTTATAGGCTGGGCAGCGTAACCTGCATCTAGAAGGCTGCAGCACAAAAGCTGAGAATAAAGCATGTGATGAGTCACTGAGAATGCGACAAGTTAGGCTGGGCTATCACCACCATGATCCACAGTTCCCCGGTCGAGGCTGTTGAGGAATATAAATAACTGGGTTCCATCCTCGACAACCAGCTGTAGGGCCCTATAAAATCCACGTTAACGGAATCGCAGATGGAATGACAGAATCGACCAACGAAAACGGAATTCACTGTTGAACGCGGAAATGGACAGAATTGGGATGAAACGCTGTCACCGTGAGGCACAGAACTTTTTTTTTTAAATGGGGAAATGTTTCCAGGGACCGCTCATTAGGTGCACTGCCCGCCCCCTCCCATCCTTGCCCCTTCAAACACCGTCTAAATTGCCAAAAAACTACACAACTCATCCCTCACTCCAAAATACGGAGCCACCAGTTCCTGCTAAACTTTAAATTGTCTGTGAAGCTCCGCTCGTTTCTCGTCAAGCACTGCGGGGCACTCCTTGAAAACGTGATCAGTTTCACCTGCTCAGAGTGTTTGAACAACATCTCATCAGCGCTACAGAAGAGCCGTGGGAAAAGCTGTTTGTTGTTGTGGACGAGACCACCGATGCCAAGGATTGTAGAGTCTGAAACATCATAGATTATTGATAACTTGATAGCTTCTGATATCGTAAAATATTATGGCCCCTAGTGGTGAAATAACTGATGCATCCTTGCGTCAATTTGTTTTTGTTTAATCATTATGGTCTGGAATGATGTCATCAGGATCATTTCAATTAGGTTGATTTAAATTAAGTTGGTCAAAACTTAATCAATAAACCTGCTCAGATTTAGTAAACCATTGATCCCCGAGAGGAACATTAATGCTGCTCTCATACATCTGCACATGACATGATAATTAAAAAGGAGCAGTCAGAATAATCCATGTCAGTACAACTTATATCTACTTTTTAATTGTATATTACTCATTATTTTAAATTACAATATTATTCTGACATACTTTTTTTTTTACTGGGCCCTACAGTTGAAGTTCTCCTCTAACACTGAGGGAATCCTGAGGAAGAGTTACCAGAAGATGTACCTTCTCAGGAAACTTTTCTGTCAGTAAGAATGTCTTGCTGATTTTTTACCATTCATTTATCAAAAGTGTTTTATCATTCTCCATCTGCTGCTGGTATTACTCCATCACTCCGTCTGCACAATATTATTAAGGTGTGTTTGAGGATTATTGGACTTCCTGCCTGCCACATGAGCACTGTGTATGAACAGCAGACATGTCGTCACATTCTCAGTGACTCATCACACCCTCTGTTCACATCTTGAACTATTTGAAAAGGCCAAATACCTAAAACTGCAAGAAATAATACACTACAACACAAAAATTCTCGCATATAGGGCATCACTAAAATCACTCCCATATCAAATACACAAACGTTTCACATACAAACACACTGCTTATGAACTAAGACATAATAATGTGTTTATACAAGAAAGGGTTAAATCTAACATTGGAAAATACAGCACTGTCAACAGAGCTATTACCAGCTGGAACAGCCTTGATGCAGAGACAAAACAAGCTGCAAACTTGGCTAGATATAAAGAGAACACTCGGAAGACATTTTTGCAAGAATACGAGATCAACACATCAATGAGAAAGATGAACTTTTCTTTTGAACTGGAGGAACACAAACAACGTTTGGGAATGAAATCTACGGGTAAGAAGGACGACACGAACAACGATGGAGAGGAAGAATTAAAAAAAAAAGAAGACAACACTGACTACAGATGAGAATAAATCCTATACAAAAAAGGACAAAAAAAAGAAAAAAAATGAAATTGTGTTCAGAACCAAAGAATGTTTGACCAGAGAGATGAGCTCTGATGCAAATTTTCTGTTTTCAAAATAGGGGACGGGACTCGGATAAGCAACCTGCTTCTCTCGTCTCCTTTTTCGGCATGTACAAAAAAAAAAAAAAGAGAAAAAGAAAACTGTGAATGCAACCATGTCGGAAATAAACTGAATAAATAAAAATAAATCTTTTGAGATGCTGCCTTCAGGACACAGGGTTACAATAATCAGACTTTTACACCACTTCTCAGAGTATCTGGCAGCTGGCCTGCCACTGTCCTAAAACATAAATAATAAAAATCTGTTTACATACAGTATGTATATATACTTTTATTTTATTTTTATTCATTATTATTATTTATACATAAGCATTTGACACCTTATCATTCATTTGCACCTTCTTATTCAGTTTACTTTACAGCCTCCTTTTTTCCTGCATGTGTGTGTATAATTATTAGTGCTGTTTTTATGTGTTATTATTAGGGGGCCAGGCCCGCGGGGCCAGGGAACCGCGTATGGACCAGCGGTGCTAGGAACCCTATTGTAAATGTTCCGATTATTGTTACCTTTTATTTTTCCTTGGGTAAAAGTGGTGCTGCAGAATAAACCGTGCAAGGTAGGGCGGTGCCCTTTGATGGTTGGGTCCAAAACCCCCAGGGGACCTTGAACGCAAAAATTCACATATGTCCGCCAGCAGGTGGCGCTATAACAAAGGTCAACGCGTTTTGGCCAATAACTTCCACACCGTTTGTTGCAAATTTAAAATCTTCATATCCACAGATTCCTTGAATAGCACTGAATCACCTGGGCTAGGCCACGCCCATTTCCGCCAAACTTTTCTTGGAGCAAAATTGCAAAAACTGGAAAACCTACTTTTTCGAACTCCTCCTTGGGGTTTTGTCCAATCAGCGTGAAACTTGGCACGTAGAGTCTTCAGTTGGACTTCATCTAAATTTGAGAAAATAATTTTGTTCGGGCAAAATATGCGCAAATTATTAACGAGTAAAGTTTTCTAGCTAGCTATGAAAACGCGAACTGGCGCATATCTCGGTCAAATTAAAAGCTCAACACCAAATCTGAGCTCCTTAGTTGGCATGTGACTGTGAGGAAATGCGCTACATTTGAATAATATAGGCCACTAGGGGACGCTACAAATAACGAATATTTATATCTCTTAAATGGCAAGACCAATATTTACCAAATTTGGAGGGTATGATCTTGGGTCCCTCCTGAGGCGATATCTCAAAGATATTCGCGATTGGTCAAAGTGGGCATGGGTTATTACATCATAACACATAAATAAACAAACATTTATTTCTGCTGAATTATTATGTTGAGGGCAGTGAAATTTACAGGGTAGATATAGAAGACCACACAGACCACCTATACCAAAAATTGCGCCACTAGGTGGCGCTATAATTGCAAAAACATTTTGGCATCTAACTTTCACAATTTAATTCACATCTTCAAAAAATTCATATCCACATGTTCCCTACATAGAGTCACATCTACTGACATAGGCCACGCCCACTCCCACAGCACATTGCTCTTTGTAAGTCACGACCAATCAAAAACCTATTTTTTCAAATTCCTCTTTTGGGGTTTTGTCCAATCAGCGTGAAACTTGACACGTAGAGTCTTCATTTGGACCTGTTCTAAAGTTGATAAAATAATTTTGTTGGCTAAAAATATGCGCAAATAATTACTGAGTAAATTTTTCCAGCTCGCTATAAAAATGCATAACTGTTGCATATCTCGGTCAAAATAAATGCTAACAACACCAAATCTGAGTTCCTTGGTTGGCATGTGACTGTAAGGGTATAAGCAAAAATTTTATAAATTACGCCACTAGGGTGCGCTGCAATAATGGAATATTTGTATCTCTTAAATGGCAATACCAATTTTTACCAATTTTGGTGGGTATGATCTTGGGTGCCTCCTGAGGCTATATCTCCAATTTATTCGCGATTGGTCAAAGTGGGAATGGCTTATTACATCATAACATATAAATAAACAAACCCTTATTTCAGCTTAAGTAATATGTTGAGGGTTGTGAAATTTACAGGTTAACTATAGAAGAGCACACAGATCACCCATATCAAAAAGTGCACCACTAGGTGGCACTATAATGGGTGCAAACGCATTTTGGCTTGTCACTTTCACACTTTAAATAACATCTTCCAAAACTTCATATCCACCTGTTCACAGCAAATGGCACAATGGCCTGTGTCCTGACGCTCGCCACAAGCCTATCATCCTTTGTGACGTACTTTCACGGGCTCCGCGAAACCTGGGGGCCGAGTCGCGCGGGAAGGCTTGGCCCCCCTTTCATAACTGCTTGCAGTTCTAGTTATTATTAATATTAATATGCTGCTTATTTCCCCTCGGGATAAATAAAGTATTTTCTGATTCTGCCACATGTCTGCTGTTCATACACATTGCTCGTGTGGCGGGTTGGAAGACCAATACTCCTTGAACATACCTTCACAATGTTGTGCAGGCAGTTCCTGTCCTGTGAGATGAAGTAGTGATACCAGCAGCAGATGGAGAAAGCTTAAACGCTTTTGATGAATGAGTAGTAGAATGTCAATAAGATGTTCATAAGATTACTGACAGAAAAGGAATTAAGTTCCCTGAGAAGGTACATCCTCTGGTGACACTTCCTTTAGGATCCCCTCTGTGTTGGAGAGCTTGGTATTTATATTCCTCAGCAGCCTCAACCGGGGAATCGTGGATCATGGGGGTGACAGCCAGTTCTCTACGGCTATAGGAGAAGGTCACTATCTCCTTGGTTTTGCTGATATTCAGCTCCAGGTGGGAAGCATCACACCACGCTACAAACTGCTGCAGAGCCGGCGCGTGATGCAGGGAGGAACCGGACACAAAGTACAGGAGAACCGTATCATTACCGAACTTCACCAGGTGACAGTTGGGTTGCGTGAACCTGCACTCATCAGTGTACAGAATGAAGAGCAGCGGAGACAGCACACAACCTTGAGGGGAGCCTGTAGAGGTGGTGAGGAGATCTGAGAGGGCATTGTTAATCTGAACCTGCTAGGTTCTGTTGGTTAAAAAGACCAGTCTTTGTGCGAGGATGTGGGCGGCAGGCTGTTAAAGGCAGAGGAGAAGTCAGCAAACAGAAGCCTAGCAGATGTGTTGGGCAGCTCCAGGTGTTAATGGTGTCAATGATGAAGGCTTTGGCATCATCGACACCTCTGTGACTTTGATTTGCAAATTGGAGCGGGTCAAGCTGTGAGTTGATCAAGGTATATGTTTTTTGACGAGCCTCTCCATGGCTTTAATTGTCTGGGAGGAAAGGGCCACTGGGCGAAGGTTGTTCAAGACAGTGGGGGGTTCCTATTGGGAATGGGTATAATAGTGGAATGTTTCCATAACTTAGGTCAATTCCAGTGCTGATGGAGGTCTGTAACAGGCTCTGGAAAACACTCCCCAACTGCTCAGCACAGTGTTTGAGGACCCGCCCACCAATGGTATCAGCACCAGATGCACTACTGGTCATTGCTATTTTAAGGACCCTGACAGCATCCATGGTGAGGAAGGTGATGGGAGGATAGGTTGGACCTGATGTCCGCTAGCTGGGTGGAGTTTTTACTTTCAAATCTGGACAAAAATGAATTAAGGTAATTGTGGAGAGATAATGGGGTGCTGCCAGTGTTGTTGGTGGTGGTCGTGTTTACAGCTGCCATGTTCTTGAGGTCCTGCCAAGCTGAGCAGAGGTTTACCTGTGAAAATTTCTCCTCCACTTTGTTTTTATAGTTGGCAATCATGATGGCCTCCTTGACCTCTTTATTATGTTTTATTATATAATATATATTATGTCTTTATTATATAATGTATGCTGAGACCACCTCAACTTATTCGTTATCAGAGGACAAAAGCAGGTTGCTCCCCTTGGTGGACTCAAAGCGTCCCTGGAAAGTGGCTATACTCTTACTGGTCCACTGCCTGATGGTCTTCATTACCTTCTTTACTGTCCTAATGACTGGGATGTAGGCTGGAACAAGCAGGATGGTGAGGTGATCAGCAGTGGAGGGAGGGCGAGAGCTCTATTGGCATCAGGAACTGAATCGTAGCATATGTCGAGTGTCTTCTCCCAGCGTGAGATACAGTATTTTTGAAAGCCTTTCAGGGATTTACCAGGGTTGCAATGATTAAAACTCCAAGAATACATTAAGGGGAGTCAGGGAATAATTGTTAAAATTTGTCCAGGGAGCTCTCGATAAGCTCAGTTGCTAAAGTGGGGTTAGCTTTGGGGTGAATGTAAACAAGGAAAAAGAAAAGTTGTTCCTGAGTGAGCGAACATTGGAGAGGTTGACTGCCGGCAGAGTCCGTTGTTTACTTTTTACCCGCCGCAGACACACTCTAATACCACCCTTATTCTTGCTTCGTCTGGTTGCCCTGCGATGCCTCAGCTCGGAGTATCCGCATTTCCTCCGGTATTGTATCGGTGGAGAACGGCGCTGGGCTGTGACATTGTAGCAGCAGCAGCTCCCGTGAATATGTGAGCCTTGTTGTTAATCCGAGTGTGGCAAAAGTCGGATAAACCAAGGTGTGCAGAGATGCCAGCATGTAGATATATCTGAGGAAGTACATTTTGTCAGAGAGCAAAGACAAAAATAATTTAAAAAGCTTAAAAATATATATGTAAAAGCTGCTCAGAGCTCGACCGGTTGAGTGCAAGAGCAGTGACCCGGAACTGGTGAAGTGTTGGAGCAGGGACACATTGAAAACCTGGTGGACTACTGACCATCAAGGACCTTGTTTGGACACCCCTACTCTGGAGGGATTGTATTATATATTAACTTAAATAACTTTTAGCAGTACAAAAACATTTTTAATATTGACCTTTTTTTAAACCCAAACCCAAACACAGTGACGTCATGACGCAGAACCGGAAGTGGCACGCTCAATACCGAGAGGGAGCTGCAATCATAAAATTAAAATGAACGTTTTGCAACACCAAATTACTCCAAAATGACGGATGCACACACTTGTGCTATTTGGAAGCCGTTGACAAGGTTTGAGGTGGAACAGACACCGCGCCGGTGAGATATTTGCTCCACAAACACTAACGCACGCAGACCTTTCCTGCATTACAGAATAGACTTTGGGATAATTACTTACCTTTACCTAACCATGTGTGTATTGTTGGACACAAACATGAAAACGGTTTCAAAATGTGCGCTTTATTTTTCAATATATACATATGCAACATTCAAACAAAGCGTAAAAGTGCATCAAGCGCGCTGTCAACCGGGGGCCCCAACTCCGCCGTAGAGCAGAGAGGGCGCAGCGAAGTAACCTAGTACACGGCCCTGGAAAGTGGCGAGTTGGGAGCGGGTCAGCGCTTTAAAGATAACGTCATGTCGGCTGAGGTTTGGAGCGGACCAATCACAGCATTTACGTTCCGCGTCTTCTCAACAGGATTTTTGGCAGGCTCACATTAGGTTACAACATGGGGGTCTACGTCAACATGGGGGATTATTTTTCCAGCTCTCATTGAAATTGCCTAAAAAAAATGTTCAAAAAAATACATCTTAAACTGTCAAGAGTTATAATAATTGTTGTAATTCAATTTTAATTTCATATTCAATATGTGTTTTAAATGTTCCTTCTTTTTTTTTGGCTCTCCTAGCACCCGTACCGTAAATCCTAGTATAGACGCGCATCATATTTCGATCGGGGTTTTGCAAATGACATCTCACTTTGTCATTTCGGAATACACTCAGTAAAACATGCTCCCACCAACACAGCACCATCCACATATATGCGCGGTTATTTTGAAAAGAACAACTTCCGGTCTCACCATAATGAAAAACGGGCGTTTTTTGCTTTTGTCCTCTGGTGTTTCTATTTTTTGGTTTTAGAAACCAAAAAACCACGAGTTAATAAATGTGTGGCCACGAGATAGTCCTGCGGTGGAGGGAGATACTTATGCGAGACTGATTGTTAACTGCGGTAACGTCATCCAGGCTTCCCATTTCCTTGGTCGCGCTATCCGAGCTTCAAAATAATGCTGCGCATCTATTCTAGCATGAACGGTAAAGGTTTGAACAACTTGTAAAAGTCATACAATACATTTCAGTGTTGTAAAAAGAATACCAACATGTTTTTGTGTGTTTAATTTTCGATTTAAACTTACTTTAATAAAAAAATTAAAGTTTTACAAAAGTGTTTCTTTTTCCTTTCGTTTATTTAAGGATGTTTAAAATAATTAATATAGATCTAGGCAGCAAAGAGACCAATATTAAAAAAAAAAAATTAAAATCAAAAAGAATGTCAAGACAAACAACCTCCACAGTATTGTAGAGTACACTCTCTAGTATCATTGTGATAAGTTTCATTATCTTAAAACATGCTTGATGTTTTTACTGTCGTCAAAGCTGAATGACTGATCCGAGGTACATGAATAAATGGCAAAAATATTAGATTATTCCCCAAAAAGTCCTCACCAAGAAATCAAATCTAAGGAGTATTGAGTAGTAAGCTACATTTTGAGACAAAGAAAACAAAAGTGAATATTGAAACAGGAATGTAAAGAACAGAGGCAAATGAAAAAAATCTCAAGCACTTTATTAGAATTGAACAGTATCTTGTTTAGAAAGGCCATCTGGCATCATATATTTACTGTATATATAATTTTATAATATATATAATTATATATACATATATTCAAATGTTGAATAACATAACACTAAAAAACTGGGGCAAATCTGATTTGCTTAAGACAACTATACCAAATCAAAAATGGCCAAAGCAAAACACTTGATACATTTCAAAAATGGTCCCGATACAGTTCAATTTAATTTTTTTTTTTTTTTTTTTAAAAAGGGGGCCAGTAGGCTTCAGGAGGAAAAGAAATAAGTAAGAAAGGCAGCGGATAGTAATTGAATATAAATAACCTTACATATGTACAAAACAGAGAATAGGAATTAACCACTGGGAAGAATGGGAATAAAACAGGGAGAATAAGATGATAGAAAGCAGTAAATTGATCTAAAAATAAATAGAAGACTAATGTGATAAGAGAAAAAAACATTTAAATGTCTTGCCAGGGGCTGATAAAAAGTGTAGTAACAAATATTTGATACAAGTTTGACTGGTAATGTTGTGTATAATATGCGTTTTCCAGACACCCCCTAACCAAATGATTACTTGTCATGGATCCAAAGTTTAATTGAGGTTAAATTAAATTGTAAAAAAAAGACAGGTGTTAGCTTAAAATGCACATTCAGGATTCATCCCCTCCACAGCTATAAGGAATGTGAAAGCAAAAAGGACTGGCAGTTGTGGTTTGACCTTCTTTTCATCTACAGGATAAACATTTGTGGAGAGGATTGTGCGATAGGAAAAGACAGGAGAGTTCCATCAGCCCATGTCAATGAAGTGAATTGGTTTTCTTTGATCCCCTACAGGTGAGGCACTTTTTTGCTGATTGGCACAGTTTTTCTTTTTTTGTTTCACTGTGAGTCAATGTGATAGTACACATGCAATCATAAAATCAGAAGAGATACACAACCCCTGCACTATCATGAAATACATGAAGAGCACAACTTCACCAAACTTATTGCATGGGCACCTGTGATGCTTTGGAACAAATAAAGAAATAAGCAGTTTCACTGACTGGTCAATTGAGTTTGACACTTTAAACAACAACAATGAAAAAAAATGTGTGTTGAAATACGGATTGAAACAGCATAAACAGTATTTCCTCCTCCAAAAATACTGTAACTACCAAAGCTAGCTGACGATAAGTATTTCCACTGTGACATGACCTGAAACCACCTGTGTATGAGCCTGCCGTGGAGATTATTTTAAACTGGATGTGTTCAATTACGGAAGGTAAACATTCTGGCATCAGTCATTTCCTGAGGTGACTTGGCTGTAATTGACCAAAAGCCACGCGGGAAACTAATATCATTCATATTTCATTACAATCATAGAAGGGCCTGGCCTCAATAGTGACCTCACAAAAAAATAAACAATGTTAGTTCAAGTCTGAATGTTCCAACAGGAAATTTACTATTAAAAAAAAAAAAAAAAAAAAAAAAAAAAAAATATGAATGAAAAAACATGGCACTCCTCTGCTCTTTAGGTAACAATGCATCCATTGGTGAGGAATATGTTAGCAACAGCAGCTGAATATAAAGCAACATTCAACAGATTCAGCACTCAGGTAATAATAGGAAATACATCTTTCAGAAGTGAATGTATGGTCCAATGATACAAAACAAATGAATAAAATCAAGTCAAATACTGACATCTGTTAAAAAGTGGAAAGACAATGCTGAACAAAAGGATTATTGTGATAAGAATGTTGAAATGGTTGCTTATGATTTACAATTGTCAACATGATCAACACTGAAATCAATCCGTCACATCAATCACATTTCTTGGATCAGTTTTGATCATTGGACAGTAACTAAGTCCCATCATTCTGGATGTCCAAACATGGTCTGTAAGACATCTCTTTTCACTCAATGATACATCCATAAAAAAAGGAATGAATGACCTTTGCCCTTCACACATAGAAAACCAAAAATAATATACCGTTTATATTGTGGCTTAAGCAACACACACACAAATATGCTCAAAAACAATGAACGACTCCTGGCATTGAGTGTGTTTAAAATCCTGAGACTATGAGCTACGTGTACAGCTTCTGATCTCCCATCTGTCTTTTTTGTTGAGTGTGTGTTAGTGAGGTTATTAATGGCCAGTGGGGACAAGAAATGTAGCTTGAATGTGTCTGTGCAAGAATGTCTAAATGTGGAGATGGATACAGATGCTTTTGCTACCACACACATTGCTACAGCATGGTTCAAAGAAATCGAATGTGCTTCTATTCTCTAAAAACGTTGAATAAAAAGAAAAAAAGTCGTTGTTTTTTTTAACTCTGAATGTTATACAATAGCCACAAAATCCTTAAATTTATATATATTTATATATACCAGTAAAATACATTACAGTTGCCACCCAAAAATGCAGCCAAACTCTGAACTGAGTCTAAAATCAATTGAATAAAATATGACACAGTAAGTATATATACAACTGTGTGTGTGTGTGGGGTGTGTGCGTGTGTGTGTGTGGGGGGGGGGGGGGGGGGGGGGGGGGGTGAACAAAGCAAAAAAAGGATCAACAACATTACAAAATATTCAAGAAGGCATCTTAGTTATTTTCCACATTCCTGACTGCACTGCCCTGTCCTCTCTTCCCTTTTCCTGGTGGCAGTTCATCCCATCCACAGATCCGTTAAAAATCCAGTCTCTTTAAAAGATTAACCCTGATGGGAAAATGCTTATTTCTGCACGGCAACAATTAGTGTGTGATGGGTGAGTGCATATGCTTCTGTTAAACATAAGTGGAAATCCTTCCAAGTGTTTCTCTTGGTGACCGAGGACAGGTTCCTACTTAAAGTTGGCGTAGTCAGAAAATGCATCAATGTATTCCTGGACCACTTTGTAGCAGAACTCATACTGCTCCTGTAGAGAAAGTGGCACAAGCTGTGACTACTAACCTGAGACTTCATTCACAGATTCCTTTACAACATAATCAAATGGCTGCTTTCATACAAATGTTCAGAACATAGATCTCTACACAATAGAATATACATCACATAGAGCACATCTTATTCTTGAACTGATATTAGGTCAGAAACAGAATAAATATAAAGTGGTTAAGGAAGTGGGCTTGTAATCAGAGGGTCACCAGTTCGAATCTCACCGTGGTTGCCCACTGCTGCTCAGGGATGGATCAAATGCAGAGAACAAATTGCAAATATGTGTAAAACATATATGACAATAAATAAAGGCGAAAACCCCGATTTATTTTATCAATAGAATTAATTAAAATCTTTGAAATATACTTATTAGGAGATATATTTGCCTAACAAAATGTATGTGCCCTGTAGGGGTTGAACACGCTAGTCGACTTATATGTTGTTTCGCAACTCTGTCTACGTGACGTCAACTAGTCGCAGTACCTGACTTTTGCCCAAGATGGCAGCGCAACACAGCAAACGAGGGTCCTTGAACCCACAACATCAGGCAAAAACTGCAGCTGGTAGGCAGATACTACGGCTAATATACATGCTAACGTTAGCTGTAGTGGTAACTGGTCTGTGTATTAAGCAGATCTGGAAAACATCAGCAGCGCAGGATGGAGCCTCCGTTAGCGGGGGAAGACCGCTGTTGTGCCAAAATCTATGACCCGAAAAAATCTGTGACCGCAGGTGGCAACAGTTCCAACCCCTGCGGCTTCTCGGCGGACATTTACTCCCCCTTAAACACGTTTGTAATTTTTCTCCAGTCTGCATTTACTTCACCCACCGGAACGTCATGTTTAAGGGGGAGTAAATAGCTCCTTAATAGCTATGAAGAGGTTTAGCACTCTTCTTCTCTACCGCCGAGTAGCAGCAGCAGTCACAAATTTTTTCGGGTCACGGACTTTGGCACAATATCGGCTTCGGTGAAGGAAGCCGAAGCTACCGTAAAAACAGCCCAACTGTCGCGACCTGCGGTCACAGATTTTTTCAGGTCACAGATTTTGGCCCAACATTGGCACCTGGCCGTCACTCGGCTTCACTTCGGCTCTGGGTGACGTCATCGACTAGTCGACGTCGACTCGACTAGTATGCACATAGTCGACCTTTAAAATTAAATTAGTGCCCTATGGCCAGTGTGGTTTCGAGTGTGCCGCAGGTGTGGGTTTCCAGCAGTGTTGCTCAACACTGCGGTGGCCCGCCATGTGAATAGACTGGACTCACACTGGACAGGCTTCCTACATGGACACTTCATCTCACGCTCAGCTGGATTGACCTACAATTTAACTCACACAACACATATCCATCCAACCCTTAGGGGGCTGGATGGCGGAACAGTGGGGGGTAGCCTGTTACTGCGCCATACAGAGTTTAGATCAGGGGTGCCCAATCATGGTCCTCAAGGGCCCCTATCCAGCATGTTTTAGGTGTTTACTTCTTCCAACACACCTGATTCAAATGATTAACTCATCATCAAGCTATGCAGAAGGCTGATAACAATCCTGGTCATTTCAATCAGGTGTGTTGAAAAGGGAAACATCTAAAACAAGCTGAATGGGGGCCCTTGAGTACCAGGGTTGGGCACCCCTGGTTTAGATCCATCTGGATGGCGCGGTGGGGTGCGGCTGGGGACTTGTATCGCAGTGCCTCCGTGTGCTATATCGGTCTCATTGTGTGTGGTGGGTGGGCAGCTAGGGGTACTGTGGGATTTTAGATATGTTGATCTTAACCATTAGTTCTGACGCGTAAGCACTCACCCTCTCACTCTGTTCATGGTCACCATCATTGTACCTAAGCGGTGTAATGTTTCACCCTCTTTAATCTCTACATTTGCCACAGACTGGCACAGTAACTCACACCCCACAGCACAATATACACAATATAAAGTAAAAAAAAAAAAAAGAAGATTCTAGGATTATACTGTATATATTATGGCTGATAGCTGTAATTGAAACAGTAGAGGCTAAATGAAAACAGGTTCATTATATGTTGTGGCACATGCATCAACCACTATCTTATGGTCTATTTTTAAATGAATGGAGAAAACAGTTTCCCTTTATTTTCTTTAGGTAAACTAGCAATTGCATCAATATGTGTTTTAATCCAGTTATAAGGTCCTTACCAGTGTCTGCACCATGTGGGGTCTCTGCAGTCTGAGGCTTTTCACTGTCTGAAAAACATCCAGGATGCCCTCTGCCTTAACTCTCTCTAGGACTGTACTCAACGCACAGAAAGTCCCCGTGCGGCCAGCACCAGCGCTGGAATCATGCACAAAAACAGTGAATATTCCTACACAAAAGTATATATGACACACAAACCAAAAGCTGTACTGTGAATACACACTTTAAAGGAGACATATCATGCTTTTAAATCCTTCCTTTTTTACATATAAATCATACATTTGTGGTCTATATAAAGCTGAACTGCAATGCTTGGGTCTGAATTCCTCATTATTATAGCTCCACAGGCCCCTTTTCTACCCCTTTTCTGATGTGCTTCTGAGAGCAACTCGTTTTGGTGCGGTCTCTTTAAATGCAAATGAGACACTTCATACCCCGCCCCCTCTCCAGGTTGCAGAGGTGACACTCGGTTCAACTCCACCCTGTTCGGCCATTTTTGTAGTTTGATAGAAGAGAGCGGCGCAGAAAATGTTTATTCACACGTTATTTACAAAATGTCAACAACAGAAGACTTGTCCATCCAGCCTTACATGTTCGAGCCAGAGTCGGACCCAGCGGAGCGAGATGAAAATGAAGATGATGAACCTGCAGAACCCTAACAAGTGAGCCAGCACGAGCACCAAGCTAACGCTAGCGCCAAGCTAACATCACGAAATGCGTTTTAATACAGTCTTTTCGGAGACAAAAAAGGCAAAATGAAATGACTAATGAAAACTTTAGACTTAAATTAAATCACGTAGGCCATATCATCAAGGATCTAAAACGACCACACAGCGCTAACATATGAAGTCTGAAGACGGTACAACTGCTAATGCTAACAAAACAATGACGTCTTATCATCACACTTTATAGCGTTATTTACAGCTGACCGAAGTGCTCTGTTCGTCGTCTCCAAAGATAGAAGGAATTGAACCCTCAATAAGATGAATTCTTTCGGCAAATCCTTCTTTATACTGGCAGAGGTTGCTGAAGCAGTCATCCTTGAAGTGCTTCGCGCACACAAAAATGACCTTACCCACAGATGTGGGTACATTTCCGTGAAAAATAAAACTCAACCAGGCACTTCGAAAAGGTTCTGATGCTGGGAGACGGTGTAATGAAGCGTGTGGGTTACTACATCCAACAACCGAACATTTTGACTTATCCTCTCGTAACTTCAGCATCCTTGAGCTTGGACTACAAAATAAAAGCGAGAAATAAAAATGGTGGATTCCTTGAAGTGTTGGGCCTGGAGTCGATGACCTAATTTGGCAGTTCCGCTGCAAATACTGTGACGTTATTGTTCAAAAAACGTAATAGAGAATAGAAAAATCGAAACAGATCAAAAAAAGAATATAAAGATATCAACGAAGCACCTGAAGAAATTAATTTGAACTTTTCTGTACTTCTAAACACTCTAAATATACAACAAAATGCATTTAAGGGCTAAAAAAGTGGATTTAGCATGACATGTCCCCTTTAAAGACGAATTTAAATTGCAATGAATTAAAGGGATACTCAACCCAAATTACAAAACAACTCAACCGAAAGACTATTACTATATACCATATGTAAACTTTACTAGTTGGAATGAGAGGAGATTTGAAAGCTGCATATGTAATATAAAGCACTTTAAACGCACGCTTATAGAGATCGACCTGTTTGGAAAAGCACCATTCACACAACTTGAACTGTCTTCATGAGGTTAAAGCAATGGTTCTCAAATAGTGGGGCATGCCCCCTACGCCTGAAGATTTCTCTCTCTTCAAAGAGGGGTGTGACAGAAAAAATATCAGATCCGCTGGGTTAAAGGCATCCGATCGTGCGGACAGTGGCATAGACTCACACATAAAGTGGCTTCCTTGTTCAGCTGGAAGGCATGTGTGGATCTGTGGGAAGATGGCCAATAGTGGCATCTGAATTCTGTGCCTACCGATATACTTCAAATCCAATCAATCGTTTCCTGGTAAGTGCAACTTCATAATCTGACCACTGTAATGTTCCTGAGGGGTATTTCATCAAACCTAACTGACGCCTGAGAGTCTGGCTCATTTAAGCAAGGATGAAAACTGGAACAGCCGTTTCATCAAAAAGAAAACACCTTAGTTACCATGGAAACGGTCTGTGCTCTGTGCTACAAACCTGCTCCCGGCCAGGTTTATCCTGCTGCTTCAGCTGCAGACACACTCAAATGGAACCTCTTCATTGTTTTGAAAGATGTCATTTAAAATAATACAATCCTAATTTGTGGCGCTTTAAAACACTCCTTCTAATCGAGGTTTTCTGAAACTTTATTCTTTCCTATACTTATACCTACTATACTATATATATATATCACATGTATTTCAAGGATAAAATAATACAAATGACTAAATACATTTCTGACATCAATTAGTTTCATTATTTACCTTTGGATCTATAATCTTAAGTGCATTCATGTAATGGTTGAGTATCACTTTAACAAAAGCCTAAAAGGTTGTGAATATGCACCGTTCGTGTTTCTGTAGGGGAGTTGTGTGACATGTACGGGGCTTACCTGCAGTGCACAGTAATTGGGTGATTGCCAGACTGCTGCTGCTGCTTCTGAACAGCAGCAATAATGTTGATCATTCCTTTACCATCAGTAGGTATGCCCACCTCTGGCCAGCCGTGGAAATGGAACTGGCGTACTGCTCGGGCCTTGTTTTCCTGAACATACCAAGGATGAATTATTTACTCAAAGACATTAATATAAATTAAATGCATTCTGTTGTTTCCCTAAGTCCAAACTTACCCTGTTGTTGGTGACCAAGAGGTCCCGCACTGTGTAACTCTCACTCTCCTCCTCCCTTTTAATCTCAATGGATGTGTCCCCATAGACCACTGAACCATCACTGGGCCAATACTGAGCACACTTTTCCTGATGAACACCAAAGATTAAATTACAGAGCCTAATAAGAAAAAATCTTCAGAATATAATTTCATGTTCCTCTGGTTCAGCCTATCAGATGGCGACATTCGGTTATCAGAATGTCAAGTCTGGCAGCATCTATTTTGTCCTGACCCTGTGAAAGCACACACCTGCCCCCGTTCCTCTAGCTCAGTCAGCATGACAATGGAGCAGCTCCTCCACTCCCAAATCATCCTCCAGAAGTCTTCTATAGTGTGTTGCAGTGGACCCTGGCTAGCCATATAGGCGTCTTTCTGACGGTAACCCTGTAACCACAGAGGCAATAGCACAGCATAATGACAACTGATTAAACAAAAACACCCCCTGAACTGCTTGAAATGATGCAGAAACTCACATCAATAAAAGAGGCGTTCACATAGTCTGTGTTCTCCTCTCCTCGTTTGACTGGAATGATCACTCTATTGAACTCATCTGTTAGAAAGATCAAACATTTACCTTAGTAACAAAAACATCTACATTCGGTTGTATTTATAATTACATGAATGGGATGAACTCATCTTTCAGTTGAATCCGATATACTCACATGGAATGATCTGAAGGACTCTGTTCTTTTTCATATTGACAGGGAGGTTGCCTGTTCTCATCTTGTCATTCTGAATCTTGATAGATGTCAATTTCTAGAAAAATCAAGATCATCCTTTAATGAAGGTTTAGATGGGATCCAAAAAAGCTGGCTGGATAAAAGCACACCTTAAATTCAGCCTCCAGGCCACTGCCAGCTCCAGATGAGGGGGCATAAAGTTTGGCCAAGTGGGATTCCAGAGAGGTAACCTCCAGCTCTGTGTCTCCATATAGGTAGTGCTCTAACAATGCCTGGAAAATGAAAACGTACTGCATCTGTGGGATAGGAAGGAAACAGTCAGATCCTGGTTGAAAGAAAACCCTTTTGCACAGATTCAATGCATTTACTGTAAACAGTTTATCTGTTTTAATCAAATTAAAGCTTCTGTAAGGCTTTTAGCCATTTTTGTGATACAGTTCATCCAAGCCAAGTAAAAAGGGCCACAATCCTGCAGGTTTTACATATCTTACTATCCTTACACCTGACTGTAAGGTGGGAGAATTGTTACCAGACTTTCTGCAGCGTTACAGGATTATATGTTGATTATATTCAGGTGTGATGGAGCAGGAGAGGATCCAAAAATTGCAGGACTCTTTGGACACCTCTAGTTTTAAGCTGTAAATGCGTGCAGACTTACATCAGTCTGAACCATCTGACTGCGCTGAGCTCTTATCCTGGTGACAAAGCCAAACACGTCGACCTTCCTTTCTGAGATCATCATGTCCAACATGGCGTCTATGACGATGAAGGTACCAGTCCTGCCCACACCCGCGCTGACCCACAAAAATACAATGTTGTGAATCATTTGATGAAAAAATAAAAACACAGCAAAAAATTTTATGACACATTAAAGGTCCTATATCATGCAAATCAACTTTTTGGAGCTTTTAACCTTGTTACAATGTTAATTCCTTATCAGAAACACCCCAAAAGTATTACTGGGTTTCCTTCCTGCATCTCTGAGAAATCCTCAATAATCCTGCTCTCTGAGCCGCTTCACTGCACTCATCTGAAATACAAACGGTTCAAATTCTAGTGACGTCAATAGAATTATGAAGCGCCCCCTCCAGGAAGTGCTTGATGCCGGTGCCACGCCTCCACAGTGAACACTGCAGTGGAGGCACACGGGGCAGACATCGTATCACCTTTGACTTGAACTGACGTGTTTGTGACCCAATGCGATGCAACAGTTGAGGTGATAAACAGGAAAGTCAGTGTATAGACACGCCCACTCATGAATATGTATAAGCAGGCAGCAAACAGCCCATTGGTGAGAACTGAGGCTGAAACTCTGGAAAACAGGAGAGTTTGGGAAAATAAACCTCAATAGTTTTGGGGGTCTTAGAACAAATGGAGATGGGTGAAAATGCATGATATGGGACCTTTAAAAAAATATCAGGCTACAAATCTCACACACACCTGCAGTGGACCACAATAGGCCCAGCGAACTGGGGGTTGCAGGCTTTGACCTTTTTGAGGAACTTCAGCATGCCAATCGGGGTGAAGGGCACTCCAAAGTCTGGCCAGCTGGTAAAGTGGAACTGAGTGATTAGCCTTTGAGGCTTTTTCCCTGACACATCCCCCACCTGTGGTAAGAAACAAGTCACAGATTAAAACATGGTATCAAAAAATGACAGGACACTTTCTGCTACCATCAGTTGTCAGAAGTACCTGTTGAATACAAAACTTGCGGATAGTGTAGTCAACTAGAACCATTGTATCTTCTACAGACACACGGATGTTTCCATATGTCCAACAGCCCTGGTCTGGCCAGTACTGGGCACACTTGCACTAAAAGACAAAAAATAGACAGAGTATGTAATCAGAAATCAAACACAGAGAGAAAGAAAGCGATAGGAGAGATAAAGGGTAAAAGATGTATGGCAAGGGTACTCAAATACAAACGTTAAAGCTTTTTTCATTTTAATACACAAAGACACATTTGTTTTAGAAAGTTCACAAAAAAAATCTAGAAAAGCGTTAAGTAAGCTAATATTCTATTTATCTATGAAATTATATAGATAGATAATAGTTTATATATATATATATATAAACAATCTATCTATACAATTTCATTACAAAGTGCAAAGAGAAAACAAGATTTAAAACAAGAGTAAAAATGTTCCATAAAATGCACATCAAAAAACATTGGTACAATAAAATATTTAAAAATGAACAAATAAATACATGAAATTAAAATAAACTACTCTGGAGCGCTCGCTGTATGCAGCCAATTTACTCTGAGACCTCTCCATTAATGAATGTCCACAGGATCGTGTTTGTGCATGTGTGTGTATTTCAGCTTGTGTGTGTGTTCATGTTTTTTTGTATTTCTTTTCTGCCGTTGCTGTTCTAATTTTCTTCAAAAGAAAATGTTCAAAATAGTTCTACTTTGAGTGTTCTTTATGTGTTGAGTTGTTCTGAAGGCATTTTGTTGTGTTTATTTTCTTGTATTGTTTAAAAACAATAAATTAAAAAAATGACCTGAACTGCTTTGCGTGTTTCATTAAAGAACGCTACCAGAGGAAGTATCCCCTGAAGTGAGCGCTAGTTGGTAACATCATGTGTTTAGGTGTTTATGATATAGCATTAGTAGTATCAATATGTGTAGTTTGCAATAATTCTGTGTGACGTCCAAATATATTAAAATGCTTTTCTCTTGTTGATGTTGCTATTTGTATGATAGAAATAATAATTGCATATGGGGGAGGAGCCTATAAGCTTTCTTGCTTCAGCCAACCTCTTTTGAGCTTTCATTTCTAATGAAAAATTATGAATGTGAATTGCTTAATCAAACTAAACTTTAGTTCCCCATTATTCACTGTGAAGGTTGTCATATGTGCATGGTTGAACCTAAAAGTACATGACCTTATTTCATATTAACATAGCCATATATAGAGAGCAATCAGTATATCTATATAGAGGATCAACATGCTTCGTTTTCCTGTAACATTAGCTTCTCATCTGTACATGCAATATCGGGTGCTAGACTTGCGCCTGCATCTACAAGATGACATGAATCTGTAACTCAAACAAAAACCGGAAAAACGGTGCCGTTTGCCCATTTTTCAAGCAGTTAAATCCTGTCTGACAATAATTTATACTTTCATACCCTGACCGCTGAGAAGCTGCATGACATGCGCAGTGATGGTGCAAGGTTCCCGGCTTAGCGTGCGGCTCAGCTCTACATCGGAAACAGCTCAGAGCTCCAGTGCCATGCCCAGCAATTCACCTTCAAGTGCTGCTGTTTCATCAACTCAAAATCAATGTAATCGATAGATTAATAGGACTGTAAATTCTGTTGAGATGCAGGTGATGTATTTGACATGCTGATTTCAACATGAAGTTCAACATCTTTGGGAGGTGGTATGATTCATATAAACTAGTACAGCCCCCTTCGGAAGTGGTATATTTGCAGGTGCAAAGTAAAACAACGTGCGCAATTTCCCTGGTTTAATTCTATGGGACATGCAAATGATGAATGTGTTGTTTATTTTACTCATTTTTGTATATTTTTTGTTTGGTGCATTTTTCTGTAATGTACGTTTTTTGGAGTCAATATGTGTATTTTTGTATCTTTTTGTGCATTTTTTGAATAATTGTTTTTTGTTGCCATTGCAGTGTGATTCTGGAGTCATTTTGTGTATTTTTGTTTGTTTTCTTTTTGGTGTAGTTTTGTGCATTTCAGTGTATTTTTTTGTATAAATATTTAGTTTAGTGTATTTTGAGTCATTTTCATATTTTGTTGTCATTTGGTGTATTTTTCTGTAATGTATATTTTTGTGTATTTGTATTATATTTACATGCATTTTTGTACTTGTATTTAATGCTTATTTAATTAACAGACTTACACTTTTTACTTTAATCATGAATGTTTGTTTGTCTTCCTTCTTTTTAACGTAATAATTTCTTTTAAGCCTCTGTGACAAAGTAATTTCCCCCTGGGATTATTAAAGTATATTCTAATTTTGATATGTGTGTGTGTGTCACATGTTGTTCTTTTTAAGTTCTCGTCTGATGCACAATCTATTGCCGTTTAACCTCAGTATGTCGATATCTCTCCTACCTCTTTCCTCTCCTTCAAATTTGTCACCA
This sequence comes from Gouania willdenowi, assembly GCF_900634775.1. Taxonomy (NCBI): domain Eukaryota; kingdom Metazoa; phylum Chordata; class Actinopteri; order Blenniiformes; family Gobiesocidae; genus Gouania; species Gouania willdenowi. Next base: position 24,236,875 of record NC_041048.1, on the reverse strand, counting down.
TGACAATAGTGGCTGTGTTTTGTTCCCAAATCATTCGCCAGTAGTCATTTACAGTTTCTTCTTTTGGTCCTAAGAGGTACAGATATAAAAGTGTTAAAAATGTATGCTGTTTATTTGTCTAGATATTCAAACCTTACCTTGAGCAGCAATAAACTTGTTCTTCTCTTGGTAACCCTGCAAAATGAATCCAGATATATTGATGTAATCACAAGCAAAATCTGATTAAAACTGAGGAAGAAGTGGTTATTTGGAAAGTACATTGTGTGTGTGTGTGTGTGTGTGTGTGTGTGTGTGTGTATATACAAACATTTATAAATGAGGCGTTAATAAAGTCAGAGTCAGGGACTCCTTCCAAAGATGAGAGATGAACCCGGGAGTGATCATCTGAGCCAAACAACAGGGCAGATGTTAACAGAATAAACAGGAGATAAGTATACACAAGCCAATACAATAATATTAATCACAAATAACTGACAGTGAATCATGTTAATCACAAAACAATAGGTCTTTCAGAAACTGACAGCAGATCATATCTTAGTTTCTACTTACAACACGTATTCAATTATCACTTACATGGCAGGATGTTGACATATCTGTTCTTTTCTTTATTCTCCTCTTTGGATGCAGCCTCGCATGATGCCTGGATGGGGCAAACTGGTAATGCCTGAACAAAGATAAGAATGCATTTAAATAGCTGAAAGGAAGCACACGCAGATGTGTTGTACTGCTGTATCGCATGCAGATGCCCACAATTACAACAACCACTGACACAAACCCTAAACCAGTGATGAATGAAAGCCTTAAAAATATTTACTAAATTATCAAAGGGCTGGAGGAATCTTTATTCTGGAATATTATTATTACACAGTGATTTTAATGCTGACAAATGAATCAATGGCCTATACTAATGAACACAGCTTAGGGATGCAGCTTTGTTGAACTACTTTTGTACAAGAATACTCCTGCTGGACCACATTTATTTTGTTAAAAATAATAAATTTGGTGCTCCAAATAAATCCACTGCATGTGTTGTATTAATGTAAAAGTAATTTGTGCACTAAGATATGGAATCATTTGCTGAAAGAACCAGGATGTTTGTCAAAGCTCCATCTTTCAGCTCATGCAGGCATTTGCATCGCCATTGTGGTTTTTTCACAACCTGTGGGGCAAACAGTCAGCAATTGTGAAAATTGCCAAAACTGTGTAAAACAAAGTAACGAGCCAAAAAAAAAGTCAGTCATGTGCCCCAATAACAGTAGATTGATAATGATTATAAATGTGCAGGGTGTCACCTGAATCTAAATTGAGACTATTGCAATGCAGTAATTGAATGATTGAATTCCCCACCCCTCCAAATAAATCAATTTCTTAATGAACCTTAGTTTTTTGTTTTCTTGTGCTTCATAGAGATTTGATTGTATAAACAAAACTGACCTTATTCCTGAACAACATGGTTTGACAATATCTTATCATTTAAAATTGAACCCATAAGACAAGTAACCCTTTGACCCTGCTCAGCCGGCACTGCTTTGTGCTAAGATACATGAGTTCCTTAAAAGAAGACAGAATAATTACCAATTAGCAAAATGAGTCGCAACACAGGTTTAAGCAGATGCTGCAATTTCTCCTTTTATAGCCGATTTCAGTCTCAAAAAAGAATACTGTAAGTCGAACACTTCATAAAAACATGACAATACAGACTACACAATCACAGTCCCAGAGAATGGCAGCACATTAGTCATACACAATAAGTGTAACACAAAGATTTTGAGGAGGAGGATAACAACATTTTCCTTCCACTTCCCTTATCTATTACATCTGCCATAAAAATTACAGCTGTTAGTGCACAGAGAAATCCCTGAAAGATGTGGAGGGGATGTTTTTAAGTTGTATCAACATCCTTCATTATAATTCTCATCATAGCAACATTTAAACAGTTGCATGTCAAGTGTACCTTTATGGCTTATGGCACATGATATAACAGGGTGGTGGGTGAGTCTACACCTCTATTGGTCCACTGGGTGGGGTCCAGCCCATTCTAGTCAAGCGGGCAGCCGTGGGGAATTGAGAACCATCTGGATGGTGGGCGTGGCGGTGCAGCTGGGTGCATGTGCTATGGTGTCTCTCCCTGCTGTAGTGGCTTTGCAGTGTGTGGTGGTGCCTTCATCCAAAGCAACATGCAACACCAGCAGTTAGGGTTAAGGGACTTGCTTAACATCCCCCAATGAAGCCCAGGTTGGATTTAAACTCTGATTACAAGCCAGCTTCCTTATCCATCATGTCACCAGTGCCCTACTTCCCTCCTAGGGTGTGGCCTCACTTCCTAGTGGTCCGGGGATGGTCGCAGCAGTGGGTCAGCTTGGGATGACCCATCTGGCTGTGATGGGGGGTGGGCACTGTGGGGAGGCTTTGGCGTGTGTGCCAGGTCCTGTATGGGTTTTGCGTGGCCCCGCGGGGCTGTCAGAGAGGGGTTGACCTCGCTGTCGTGGCAGGTGAAGGTGCTATCGGCCGTCTGGTGGGATCGGGTGCCCCTGGTCGGGGCCGAGGCTTTGCATTGGTGTTAGCGTGTGCTCCCCTGTGGGGACTGCTTCTGGCAACGTGCGCACTGGTGTGGGGTTTTTCTTTGGCACTTGCGCTGGTTGGCATTGGCTGAGCTTGGTCCACTGTTTGTAAGCCTTGTGGAGCGGCGTGGTGCTGCTGGCGAGTGGCTGGACATGGCATGTACATGAGAAGTTTGGTGGGGAGGGCCGTCAGTGTTGATGAGGCATCCTCGGTGGCCGGTAGGCTTGGTTCGTGTGCATGGCTGATCAGATGTGGACTGTATTCTTCCATGCCCACTTGGTGGGGCTGTGGGGTGGTCCTCCCTTGGGTGGTGTCCTGCAGGCCTGCGCTCTGCTTCTCAGCTCCCCCTGGCTGTGAGTGTTACATAAACTTCCTTTCCCTTGTACTTCCCCCCTCACTGAGGTGTAACATTATCCTCTCCTTTCATATGTTTTTCCTTTTAATAATGTCACAATTGAGCAAAAGTGTTTCTGTAAGTGTTGAGTGTTTGACAACATATGCAGACATGGTAAAAAAATAAATAAATAAAACATTGGCTAAATAAATGATCATTCATTTGACTTTTCAACCTCAAGATCCCAAACAATCATTGAAAACACAATAGTCTACTAAAATAAGCTCTGCCCATACACTGATAACTTCTGGCAAAAAGCAAAACCAGAGATGAAAATCATACAATCATAACATAATGAGCCTCAGGAGATGATCAAGGTATGAATACCTCTGATACTGGCGCAAGGATCTTGTGTGTTCTTCTCCTGATGCTGTCTGTCATACAGTCCATTGTGCCCCAAAAACACCAACACGTTCCACAGTTTGCCTTGTAATTACCTACACTGATGCAGTCCAGCCTAGGATGAGCCTCTTCCTACTCGCGTCTGTACTTCTGCAAGCTTTTTTGCCTTTAAAAATGTGTTGTAGTGGACATTTGTAAAAGGAGAGGGTCCTAGGCAAGTGTGACAGCAGCACAGACACACAGAGCACAGACCAGAGCAAGGGTGCTACATAAGACCTAGCTCCTTTATATGCATTATTTTCATGAAGTGACTGCCTAGCAAAAGGGTTTTCATGCAAACAAACCACCAAATGTTTGTTATGTCCCCAGTTATGTCCCTAGAAACCTTCGACCGTATGTGTGTGACATTGACTGACAGCTGTTAAGAAAAATCTGATCTGTTTTATTTATAGTATTAATATTAGTCTTTCTTGGGGGTATATGTATAGGTACAGCTTCTCACTATGGAAGCTTCTCTGTAGTGTCAAACATGGTATAGTGATCCAATTGCATTTGTTATCCTCTGATCCAAAGGAACAATTTGCAAGGCTTGCAGCCATGATGGAAACTTGACAGTGTTCAAAACTGGCTAAAATATATATGCATTTCATATACGACCATATTACTCCAACTCATGAGCACCCCTTTCCAGGAAATGTACTTACTTATTAAAAGCGTGGAACTGATTTCTACAATTTGGGTAAACCAGAATGTTTTTGGAAAAACAATTGATACAAAGTTATTGATAAGAGATACAGCAGAAATGTAATGTCCATATTTCACAAAGTATTCATCCAATCAAACTAAAAATGTAACGTGTGCCTATTGAATAATCACGGAATAAATGGTCAAAATTTCAGAACCTTTTGAGATCGAAGTGCGTGGGATGTCCTGAAAATGTGTTGAAATGACATGGAATGACCCAGTAACCAATTAGAGCCCAGCTTAAAATCACCTGCTTGTCAAATGTATTAAAACCTACATAAACACTCATTGGGACCTCGTCCCTTGTTTGTGAAATGAACATACTGGCACAGAAAATCATGAATGCTGGCAGACTAACAGCCACTACGGTCACACAATGTATGAGTCAACAATTTTAATTCTGCACTATTTTATTAATGTATATCTAATGTTGAAGATGTTTACATTTTTCCTGAAGGTTTTTGATGGGGGCCCTAGCGCCCTCTATTACAACCCGCTACCGTTTATCACTAATTTTTTTACACTGGTATCGCAATTAAAGGTGTGTGTTTTTACTTGTCCCATACATTGAATTCCTCCCTGAAGAGCTTGTTGTCATCAGCCATGCGACGGTTCATTTCTTCCTCAAGCTTGTCTACAGGAAGGGGCGGGTACTTCCTGTTAGTGCTCGGTGACCTAGCCAATAGTGGCACACTCTGGAGTTCTGCAAAGTGAACAGGAAGGGAGGAGACAAGGGTTAAGAGATGAGGGGAAAGAATGGGAAGGAGTGGAACAGGTATATATAGAAAGGGAATTTACAGCATCAGACAGTGCTTGTAACAATCATATTTAGTGTTTGTTCAAGCAAAGTCCAGCAGAGGGCAATGTCAGTCCATACAGTCACAGTGAGATAACTGTAGCTCTGTTGATGAGGTAATCTGAGTGAACAACAGCCCCTGCCAATGATTATTCAATGACAGGTTATCATTTTGGAAAGTGATCAATCAGCCTTACTAGGAAAAATTCACAGAAACAAGTTTGGTCAGAAAAGCTGCTCCTGTTTGACAAAACTACTTTGACAAAAGATCCAATTTTTATTGTTTTCATTTTTTTTTTTTGTACAAACGGTAACACACATGATAAGGAATGCTTGGCACTTTACCTGTATCATCTGATCTTCCATTGGTCAGTCTGAAAGAGTTTGAATGACTTCCCGCTTGCTTATACTTCTTAAACCTGTCAGTCAACCAAACATGTTAGTGCATAATGACATACAAACACATATAAACACAAAGCAGCTGTGTCTCACTCCTCCAGTCATTTCCATTGCAACATTAACCCATTAGATCCTTGCTATGGGTCCCTTAGATTCCTAACCTGTGGTTTCACTAACCTGAGCATGTAAAGGATTATGATGATGAATATGATAACCAGGAGAGAGGACAGTGCCACCATCACAGCTATGATTGGCATGTCATCTGATTGGCTGTCACCTAAAGTAAAAAACAGACAGAAAGGACAAGAGAAAGTGATCAACAAAAGGCCATCTCATTGGCTGCAAAGAAAAACACCTAAATAACAATATTTTAAAGCAAACCCATTATTTTTTTGTATTATAAGCCCACAATGAATTATTGTGTTTTATTTTTTTAAAAGGCACAGCTCACAGTTTGTTTCAGCTGATGTTGAAAGTTCTTACAAAAACCTTAAGTCTTCCTGGTGCTGAGAAAACTGATTTTAAGATATAAAGAAAGAATGGATTAGACTTAAAAATAATCATCCAAAGAACTAAAACATTATGAATGAAACTTGCTCTATGTCACCACAGTCGGCACTAAATATACAGAAGCTGCATTCAGTTTTAATGCACTAAAGTAAACATCTTAAGAAAGATTAACAATAAATATAAACAACTTCAAATCTGCATTCTACAAAACAAGTTGAAAAAGCCTCTATCGTATTTTGTCCTTTAAGCTTTAAATTGTAGAGCATTTTATCTATTAGTCTGATGCTATTATGTTATGATTATTTAGTGTTGTGCCCCTTCATCCCAAAGTCAAATATGTTCTAATAATGTTATTGCACCATTTTATAATGTGCCTAATAAATGAAGTCAAAATTAAATTAACTCTGAAGTTCAAAGAATTTAACAACGGTACTGAAAATGTGTTACACTCTAAAAAATTTAAAGACTAGTGACCATATAAAAAAAATAAAATAATAATAATAAAATAAAACATTTTTTAATTAAAATTAAAATCAAAATCAAAATACTTATAGATTAAACTGACCAAACTATTTCTCCTCATTTTTGTAGGAAAGATGTGTTTTTTGTATTCCAAGCAGTTTTCTAGTAACTATAGCTTTTCTTCGGCCTTCCGCATTTCATGAGACACAAAACAAACAATGTAATTGTTGAACAGTAAGTTCAACAACTTTACTACATTGTTGCACCTTTCTCCTTCTGGGAGAAAGACTCGATAAAATTAAAAACTGTTATTAACTGTAATTACTCAGTGTTGTAAGAGAGAATCCTTGGTTCAAAACTTGCAAGGTGACCTTGATCTAATTTACAACATTCAATTTTGTCCTTGTTTTGCAGTTAATATTTGATCAACTTTAATTAAAGAAAGAAAATGTGGTGGAATGCAATAGTGTGTCTCTTGGAGTGAAAAGAAACACCAGTTTAAATGAGATGATTAACAACCTGTCATTCAAAATTGTTTTTTTTTTTCTTCTTTTTTTTTTTAGGGGCCTTGCTGTGAATTCAGAATAAATTATCAAAGTCAGCATTAAAACACTTTGTTCATATTAAAGTAAAAAACTTGTGAGTGATCAGAAGTAGAAAAGGATGAAGGCTACTGGCAAAGTTATCTATTGTTCAGAACGCGTCCTGTGGATTACAATAGGTAACCAATTGGTTTACATTTTCACAATGCATGAGTTACTGGTTAAAGAAAACACTTTTTTTTTTGGTTTATTATTTATTGGTGGCCTTTGCTGCCATATCTAGAACAAAATATGAGGGATTTGTTTTAGAATTAACAAAGAAAGTTTACCATTCACCAGCCTGCTGTTCGTGAGCTGATAACCTTCCAGAAGCCCTGGACCAACAGGGGAACAAACTTTTCCTTTATCCGCTGGAAACAACGTATTGCTTGACTCGGTGACATGTATGCACTTTTTGGATGAAGTATTGCAGACCACCGCCTGGTTAACCAGGGTTCTCACCAGGAATTTTTTACAGCATAGGGGAATCATGTGACACACGAACAAGCGCCAATGGCGTGGAACATTTTGAAATGTATAATTCTCTGAGGGCCAAATTTAGTGACGTAAAGGTAAAAAGTTTGGGACACTCTGATGTTCTCTCTCTCTATCCTGTTCTGTTCTCCTCTTTTCTGTCCACTAATCTCAACCAGTAGAAGCAGATGGCTGCCACCTCTGAGCCTGGTTCTGCTGGAGATTTCTTCCCATTAAATAGGAGATTTTTCTCCCCACTGTAGCTGATCTATGTTCATGTTCTTTGTTCCAGCCTTAATTTAAAAGTTTAAGTTATTTGTTGAAGTGGTGAAGGTGATGATGAATGTAGTCAGTTACGTGCAAGCACAGTAGAGCTTTAATCAGGCCAAAAAAACGATGAGACGACCCAAGAGAACATGGCCCTAACTTGTCCGACCAGAATGAAGCCAATGTTTCTTTAAGCCCGAACACGTTTCAACCAGACAGTATTCACATCCCTGCGCGCGCATGTAGAATGACCTGTTGTGAGTTATAAACATGACTACCAGCTTCATGTGCTGCTACACACTATGTCCTGTTGAAGCACACTGTTTATCCATCCATTTTCATACCCGCTTATTCCCGTTTAACAGGGTCGCGGGGGTCTGCCGGTGCCAATCTCCGGCTCTCATAGGGCGCTGGGCGGGGGTACACCCTGGACAGGGCGCCAGTCCATCACAGGGCAACACAGACACAGACAACCATTCACTCTCTCATTCACTCCTATGGGCAATTTAGAGACTCCAATCAACCTTACAGTCATGTTTTTGGATTGTGGGAGGAAGCCGGAGTACCCGGAGGAAACCCACGCAGCACAGGGAGAACATGCAAACTCCACACAGAAAGGACCCAAGTCCACCCCAGGGCTTGAACCCAGGACCTTCTTGCTGTGGGGCGGATGTGCTAGCCACTAAACCACCGTGCGCCCGCACACTGTTTATATTGGTCAGTAATTAGGGTTACCAAGAGTAGGACGCACACAGGCAGCATCGAGGACAGCTAAGTTTATTAAACAGACGATGCAGCTGATGTATACGTTTCTCGGTCCAGCAGATTAAAAAGAGTTAAAACAACCCGTGCATGCCTGGAAGTCCCTTTTGCGTCCAAGTGTGCAACAATTATTATGACGGTACTGATTAAAAAAAGAAAAAACAACAGAAAATCCCCCCGTACGTTGCTGAAAACAGAGCGTGGGGGGCGCCATCGCTCCATAGGGGAGCAAAATTACAACATCGGGGCTCTTACGCTCAACGGCACTGGCAAAAACCCGGTCAACTCTAACCGTAAATCATTTTAATGCACTTTTCAGCATCTCCTTTGGACAATGTCTACATTGAACAGATTGTGAGCACCACAGGCAGTGTGGGCATCATGTGGAAGTGACACAGCCTTTTCGGACCTGATGCCAGCTCTGCCCACATGAGGCTCCTTGATCACAAATGGGAGACAAAGGAGCAATTGCACAACACATTGGAATGTTACATGTTACATAAAGAATATGCTAAATAATGTTGGCCAGTAACATACGTTGCGTTCATGCTGATAAAAGTTATTGCTTTCTGATCTTTGACTTCACAATTATTTTTGCTCTTTTGTACAGAACAGCCAGTGTTACCTCATTCCATTGTGAAACCATTCAACCTATTCTGAACATCTTTTCTGTCTATATGACCACATAATGTAAAACATACACATTAAGAATTAAGTTTCACATTATAAATACATTTACCAGACAGTCCGTGAACAAACAGCTGCCTAAAGTTTTTTTTTCCTCAAGCTGAAAGTGTTGAAGTCCATTTAACTTTAGCCTCATTTCTTTGAGTGTGAGCACAACTTTAGCTTTTCTGAAACAGGAATATAGCCACCAGTGCTTACAGTGCTGGATCTTTTTCCGTTATCACGCTTCTGACAACCCTATCGTAAAGCTTGCTTATACAGACACACAAAAGCTCTCCTTGCAATGCCCGGGTCATCTACTTTAATGCCATCTTCTGATTCTTGTGGACGACTGGTCAAATGCAGGTGTGTCATATAAGGATATTTCTGGCACTGCTACAACAGGGTCTAAAAGCATAAAAATGTCCAATGTAAAATATTTATGACTGACTCAATAAGAAAGGTTTCTTGTATGCTTTTTAAATCATTGCTGGTCTGTCATATTTGAACAACACAGCTTTTAGATACATGGGAACGTTCTCAAACCATTTTAGGCTTTTATAAAGTAAATTATTTGTTTGTATCACTTTTCCTGGCAACCAAATTTCTTCTGCCAGTCCTGAGGATTTCTACTTTGGCGCCAATCACATTGAATCACAGTAGGGATGTCCCAATCCGATATTGATATATGATATCGGTCCGATACCAGCCAGAAAATGAATATCGGATTTTATTGTATTGTATCTAAAATCTCCGATATAAGCGCTGCGATAAGTTTTTGTCCCCGCCCTTAGATGTTCCCACCATATACTGACAGTGAAAAACAACTGAAGTAAAATTTAATTGTTAACTATTGTTCTCTGAGTAACATCACTTGATCAAGCCTTTTCTAACATTCCACACTACAAAATAAGTAATAAAAGTATGTGTGATTCTTACTGATATCGTATCGGACCGATATTGGTATCGGCCAACACTCAGGCTGCAATATCGGTATCGTATCGGAAGTGATAAAGTTGTATTGGGACATCCCCAAATGACAGTGGGCCAGTTGTTCAAAACATTTAACGTGGATCAAAATGATCCAGATTTGGAAATTTAGTTTAATTTAAATCACATTTTGTTCCCGAAGTCCACCCTGAATCCAACACACCGCTGGGATCAGAATAATCCCAATTTTTTTTGGATAGATTATTTTTAGATAAAAAATGTCACAATTATGATATAAACAGGGCTTAAAATCAAAAGTGAACCACTCAGTATTTATTGCAAATCTCTCAGTGTAAGAAATTGTGAACAGGATCTTATAACAGAGCAATCCTCAAAAATTCATTTCTTAAAAATGTAAAAAAAACAGTTCTACGTACTGTTTCCATTTCACTAACCACAATGACAATACTGACCTAATTTTATAAGCTCCAAATTGAAATGATTTTTTGAACAGTATTTACTGATTATTATTTAAGTAATAAAAATATAGGCAAGTCCTTAGTTAAATAATCATAAATAGGGATGTAAAGATTAATCAGGAGGCAGTTAAAAGTCGATTCAAAGGTGTCATTGTTCATTTTGATACTCAACAAAGGGCGCTATTTATTTAAAAACTGAAATTCAGAACTTGGCTTCCTCAAGACAAAATGAAAGAGGTGAGAAAGAAAAAACATGTGAAATCCAAGGTAAGAGGAGCACAGAGAGGAAAGGGAGAAACAAGAGAGAGAATGAAAGCCATAGTTTGTTTATTCATATTTCTTTGAAATGGGATTTGTTTTAAAGTCCAATTGTTAAGGCACAAAATACATTTTCAGTTGCACTTTTAAAAAGAAAAGGAACTGTTATACAGTTTTGCATTGTTTACTGTAGAGCCATAATATAAATGAATGGGTTCTTCATTTGCAAGTCATTCTTTATTTATTTACTTCAGGATTAATCTTTAATTATATTGCATTGTTTTGCATAGTTTATCAAGGGATTATTTTGACAATGAAAGATACAAGAAAATAGTACAGTATTTTCATTTTTGAAGAAAAAAAATTAATATTTTTCAGTCATCATTTGTCAACAGTCTCATTTTGTAAAATAAATCGTGAGAGAATCGTTTCGTGAACCCTGAATCGTGAATCGTATCGGGAGTTGAGTGAATTGTTACATAAATGTGATTTATTTTTCAATAAAGGCTGTACTATGAAAACATTTCAAAGATGGGAAGCTGGTTAAAACAAAAAAAAAAGAACTTTATCATATACTGTAAATACACAGATACAAAGTATACTTAAAGGCCAAGGAAAAATATACTTAGTGGACAGTCATGATGGGGAGAATATAATTTTACCACAGTTAAGATGCTGCCCTGAGGCCTCATTAAAACAGAAACCAGCAATGCAGGTGCACACAAATCCATGTCACTTCAAAATCTGATCTTTAATGCTGTGATAAATATTATAACATGCAGCTATTTCTAACAGTTATTTAGCATTCCCTGCAATCCCATTCAAATTTGCAACATTTTATGCCACACTACTAATATGATATATCAATAGAACTTGTTTGGTTATGCATGCATCAGACTGTCACTTTAATAACTTTAACATACTTGTATACATTTGTTTTGTTTTAAGTATTTTGTCCACAAATCTGATCTATGCCCTTAGTGTGTAACTTGATCAGCTAAACTTTGAACTGGTTTGAAAACAGTGATTAAACACTTACCATGTGGAGTTGTGTCTGAGGGAAGCTCCTGCTCTGGTTCTGTGGTAAAAACATCATCTTCATATGGCTGTGAAGAAGTCGTTTCTGGAAATGAGGCAGCAGTCCCGTTATCTCTGCCTGCCTTGGTGGTGGCAAAAGGAGGAGGAGGCTGGGTGCTTGGTGGTGCCAGTGAGACATCAGTTGGATCCAGAGGAGGGGGGGGGGGAAGGGGCAACACAGTATCATTAGCGCTGGCAGGATGTCCTTCCTCCTCACCCGCTGTTACAGTGGTGACTGTTGTTGCTGCTGTTGTTGTTGCCATTTTTGCTGCAGGTGCAACAGTAGTTGGTGGAATAATTGTCGTCAGGGTGACTGTGGTGGGTGGGTCCACAGGGGATGGGGCGTTGGTGAGTGTAAGGTTGAGGGATGGTGCAGTAGGTGGGTATGTTGGTTTGGCAGTGATATTTGAAGGCCCTTGTAAAGGGAAGAGAGAATGGTATTTACAACATCAACCATTTACCGACAACGTAGATTTGGCATGATTTATACCTGTAATGGGGACATCATCCTGGGCTGAGGCTGAGAGAGCTACACCAAGCAGCAGGAGCAAGGGACACGCACCCATTGTGCCCTGCATTAACAACCAAAGACACACAGTCAGAAATTATTTGGAAATCTATACTATAATGCAAGAAGGAAAATCTCCCTAATGCGTTATATGTTCGACCTGAAACTTTGTCAACGGCTTTCAAATACTTTCAAATAGTGTGTGCATCCAATATTTTGGAGTAATTTGGTTATTTCAAAACGATTATTTTAATTTTATTTCGCCCGGACGGCACATTCATGTTCACCCAGAAGTAAAACCTATTCAGTTAAATGAGTAAAATAAAACAAAAAACTAAACAATATTTATACAAAAAGTACACAAAACGACAACAGAAATACACAAAAATATACAAAAAGGCTCCAAAAACACAAAATGAATCCAAAAAACATATATTACACAAAAATACACCAAGTGACAACAAAAATATGAAAATGACTCAAAATACACAAAACTAAATATTCATACAAAAATTCACAAAATGACTCCAGCATCACTACAATGGCAACAAAAAACAATAATTATACAAAAAATGTACAAAAAGACAACAGAAAGATACAAAAATACACATAAAGACTCCAAAAAACATACATTACAGAAAAATACACCAAACAAAGAAATATATAAAAATGAGTAAAAAAAAAAACAAACATTTTTTATGCGCATGTGCCATTAAACTAAACCAGGGAAATCGCACACGCTATTTTACTTTGCACCCACAAATATACCCTATTTATAACACTACAGAGTACAGAGTATGTACACCTCTTTGTACAGCCAATCCCAACTATATGAAGACATACTTCCGACGGGCACTGTACTAGTTTTTAGTAATGAGAAAAACTCTGAAACCTGGCTTCCATGCATCCTGTAGACCAGCTTACCCTGACAGGCTCACAGGGAACTGGAGTCTTTGTCATAAGACCAGTAAGCGGAGATACACTCTGAACAGGTCGATAGTCAATAACATCTATGCATATTATTTACCCAATGGTCTATTTAGTTAATCTATTTTAGCTATCATACATGAATGGTCGTTGGAAAGATACTTACAGGTATGTACTGTAATCTAATATAAAATCCCACACACTCTGGTGAATGTGGTTGCTTTTCTCCAAAAAGACCAAGGCTGACTTAGCAGGATTGATTTTAGCAATCGGACTCCTTTTAAAACAAACTCAGATGTTAATTTTGTTTCATATGAGATAATATTGATTTTTCAATCTTGTGTCTTCATTTCACCCTGTTTTAGCGATAATTCATAATACATTTCACAGCTTTTATGACACGAGCTTGTGTGTGATAAATTTTCTACCTCATAAAGCGACATCGGCATCAGTCAGTCATTCGCACAATGTGATCCTAGAAAGAAAAAGAAAATTGTTAGATTTTTAATAAAATCGTTTTTTTTCCCCCGAAAGCACAGTGAAAACACACAATTGTTATTTTTAAAAGCATGTGGGGTTGTGATGAAATAGTGTCACAATGTGTTGTCTTGTAGAATCACAAAAACAATATCACCAAAATACTTAAACATTAGAAGTTTACCAAGTAGTCATAAGTTAGTTCATGCCTAAACAATTTACCAAGTTGAAAAGAATTTATTTTAGCATTCATGTGTCATGTTAAACCTTGGTTTATCTTACACTGAAAGTTTATCTCATAAAGTAGTGGATTTAACTGACCCAGAGCTTTATAATTCAAAGGTAAAATGTGATTTCTTCAAAACATAGGTATATATCTTATTTGGACAAATAATCGAATATTACACATTTCCCAAAGCATATAATATGAGGATATGCAAAAACAAAAGAGGAAAAAATTATACTGGCGCACAAGGGAAAATGCGCGCCTGCCTGTAAATACAGCTTTATATTAATCCATCTATTTTCTGACCCGCTTGTTCCTGTTTTCAGGGTCGCAGGGGTTTTAAACTAATAACATTTGCTACATGTTTATTTTTATTATTTGAAACAAGAGAATACAATTAAATCATGTGCTTCTGGCGCATTTGGTGCATCCGTGTCCCCTTCTGCCTCCGTTACAGCGAGGGATTCCCCAATGATCGCCTCTAGCTTTTGGTCTGAGGGTGAGCTCCGGTGCGCCCTTTTCCCACCTGTTGCACAGACGCTCTTCCTATAGAGAGTGATACGCCTTTTTCTTTTTCACCTCTCTGAGGCAACCTTGTTCACTGCATCAGGCACTTGCTTCAACTCTCCTGCCTTTCTGGCATTCATGATGCCCACTGCATTACCAAATTACACTCTCCTGTGTGTGTCCACCTTAACAATTAATACCTCCACCTCGCATTGAGTGAAATCTTTATTTGCTCGTTTTCCCCCTCGATCCACAGTTAATTTTGTGTCAGTGAACATTCAACAAGGGCGTTCACCTGACTTTTTCGAGCCACCATATGAGCGGAGGGACTTACAAATGAGGCCCCAGGACTGCACAAATATGGGAAAAAAATGTGGTATGCCATCTTTTACATTTTGAGTAAAATTTAAAAAAAGGAAGTTGCCTCTAAAAAATCTCTCTTTTGGATTTTTTTGAAACATGCAAGTATAACTCATGGCAAAAATGACTGCATTGAGTGAAAATGTTACGCTGCCAAGGCAGAGGTTTTGTCTCATCGTTAACTTCCGTGATATGTTTGTATTCATTACATAAAAATATGTAATTCAACCAGCCAGCATTTGTTCCGTGCCCTTTTCTGCCCAAGTTCAACTCACATTCGCCCAATGTTTCCTACTAATGAATTCACGTTAAGATTGTAGCTTGACTTGAAAAAAAGTTTATTGCACACAAAAGCAAATACATTAAAGAACCACCGTCATCTCCTTCTCTTCGAAGACTTTGCAGAGATGGCAGTGAACTTCTTTAAGCTGGGCTCTCATGTAGCATACAACTATCTAATTCGCTATTCTGAAATAAAAGAAAAAAAACTCTTACGTAGAAACATACAAAGACAACTCAATCATCCTAAAAACCATGTACCATAATCAGGGGTCTACATACATTTTCAAAGGTCATGTGTGTCATTACGAGCAAGTATGCCATCCAATCTACTTGCCACATGGCAAGGAAAGATTTTGTTTAGAAATCCAAACTAATATATCACTGATGAAAATGCTTAACAGTTCAGTAATCTGCAATTATATAACGTGTTACTGATCATTTTACTTTGGTCACCGAGTAGATACATTTACATACAACAATACATATTTGTTTCATTCAGTTTGTACATATTTAATTCATTTTTATTGGTTTCCTGACATTTAGAATAAATATAAAGGAATTAACTTCAGGTGTCCACCATGACCTTGTGTAAAAATATTAGTATATTAGTGATTAGAAATCCAATTAACCTCTGGTAATATAATCCATGAGTGCAAATGATGACTTGTGGTTTGGCATCACATAGTTGAATAATAATGTAACTTTTATTGATCACCGTAGTGAAATTCTTCTCTGCATTTTTAAGGGTTAAGAGACTCGTTCAACATCCCACAGTGTTGGCACAGGTGAGACATGAACCGGCGACCTTCCGACTACAAGCCCACTGTCATTGTCAGACATAGTACAAGACCGTCATGTTTTCTAAATATCACTGAAGAATAAAGCAAACATTTTGAAACCGCTGTTTTCATGCTTGTGTCCAACAATACACACATGGTTAGGCAGGTACAGTGGGGCAAAAAAGTATTCGGCTTGTGGAATGTGAAAAAAGAAATCTGGGAAATCACGTTGTTTGATTTTGAAATAATTTATTTGTAAAATAGTGAAGAAAATAAATATTTGGCCAATAACAAAAGTTCAACTCTATACTTTGTAATGTAACCTTGGTTGTCAATGACAGAAGTCAAATGCTTCCTGTAAGTCTTCACAAGGTTAGCTGGTATTTTGGTCCATTCTTCCATGCAGATCTTCTCTAGAGCTGTGATGTTTTGAGGCTGTCGCTGGAAAACAAGTACTTTCAACTCCCTGCACAGATTTTCTATTGGGTTGAGGTCACTCCCGGATCTTGAAATGCTTTTTACTGAGCCACTCCTTAGTTTCCCTAGTGGTGTGTTTGGGATCATTGTCGTGTTGGAAGATCCAGCCATGTGTCCTTAAACAGCTCTCCAGTCTTGGCCAAGGTGGAGGTTGGAGTCTGACTGTTTGAAGGTGTGGACAGGTATATTTTACAGATAATAAGTTCAAACAGGTGCCATTCATACAGGTAACGAATGGAGGATAGAAGAGCTTCTTAAAGAAGAAGTAACAGGTCTGTGAGAGCCAGAATTATTGCTTGTTTATAGGTGCCAAATCATACAATGTGGTTTCCTGGATTTTTCTTTCTGTCTGTCACAGTTGAAGTGTACCAATGAAAAAAAAAGACTTTAAAAAGATGAGACCTCTCATCTTTTTAAGTGGAACAACTTGCACAACAGGTGGCAGCCATGTTTACTATGACTGTGCGGAAGATAAACAAGGGCTTTTTAATGCGCCTCTGAAAACACACACAGCCACAACCCCCTAGCGTAGCGGCATAGTGGCCAATTGCATAGCGATGCGTTCCCTCCACGGAGAAGTACTGTAGTACCTCTGCATCACAATGACGCCCATTGCTATTGGTACAGTTACCAAAATACGTAGCGTCTTAGGGTTAGGGTTAGGTTATAACCCAATCTCGCAACAATTTTTAGGGTTAGGGTAAGGTTTAGTCTTCATCACACGACCTAAACTGGACAATGACTGACCTATCACATGACCTAAACTGGCCAAATAGGGGTGCTGCGTACGGATAGAATGTCGGTATATTGATACGGCAACCGTACAGGTAACTACTGCCTTCTGACACTGTAGCAGGGTTCTCACCAGGAATTTTTCATAGCCCAGGGGGATTGCATGGTGTGGAAAATTTTTAAACTCTTTGAGGGCCAAAATTACTGAAGTAAAGCTAAAGTGGTTTTTCTTTTTCCTTTGTTACTGCCTTGCTTTAAAGCCAAAACTTATTTGTAATTACAAGGGGTAGGATCATGCCTGATATACATGTAGGTACTCCACTAATTAATACTCACACTGTATAGACGGGAAATAACATTTTATTATATATATATATATATATATATATATATATATATATATAATTTACACCCACAGTAATATTTGGACTGTTATGGACACACCCATAAATCTATGACAAAGGAGGAAAAAATCAGCTACAAAATATATTACAAATAACTCTTACAAAATAAAAAAAAAAAAAGCTCTATCTATTCTACAGACCAAGTTGACTCAACAATCCAGGGGAATTTAAACCATTCTCGTCTCGATGCAAGAGCAGCAGAAAATGTCATGTGCACTAAATTAGTGAGAAATGTTTTGCTTCTGGTATTCTCACAATGCATCCTAACTCACTGGTAACTGCAGTGCTGAGTAATGCTGGTCTGTCTTTCTACACTAATGGAATATTAATACTTTTTCTATGTCTTAAGAAGAAGGAGGGGTCTGGGTCCAAGAGGAACACTGTGAATGCTTCCCTTCACAGGGGGTTGATGCAGGACTGAACTTGGGGTTGCCAAGACTCCTGCTCAGAAACAGACCACAGATTATATGTCCCCAGTGCCACATCTAACAACCACAATCCTCTGGGTTTCCCTTTCTGCACCCTACTGCTGTGGTTTGAGTTTCCCATGGCCTAGTATGCTTGTGAGTGGATGAACATGTGGACAAATTAACATTTAACACACATTACTATTAAGTAATTCAATTTCAAACCACTTTATTTAACCCCAAGGGGCAATTTAAAAGGGCCTAACATATGATACTGATATTTAATTACAACTTTAAAAGTTTATAATTTAAAACTGTAAAGTGCACATATTTAAAGCCCTGGGGATAAAGGTTGTCTTTGTCTTCTGAGTCCTGCAGCCCAGACAACAGGAGGCCACTCAAACTCAGGACACAGAATGTGTGAAGAGTCATTTAGGGTGCGGTGCATTCACACCAACGGACCCTAGAGCGGTTAAAACACTCAGCATTCATTTCCTCGGTGTGAACATGCAAACAAAATCTAGAGTCAAAAGTCAAAGTCACCTTTATTGTCAATTTTTCAACATGTGCTTGACATACAGAAAAATCGTTTCTCTCCGAGCCGGGGTGAAAACTAACAGTTGAAAGAATTTAAAACATATACAGAATATAAAAGATAAAAAAATAAAAGGACAGATTTCCAAAAATGTCCAGACACTGTGCAAGATGTGCAGTTCTAAAAACAACAGCAGCAACAACAAATGTGCAGAAATTCCCCAATGTCTAGAGCAGATCAAATAGGAGAGATCTAGAGTGATTGTTTCTGTTGGTCTCAATCAAAGCCTAGAGCGATTAGGGGTGCCATGAATGCAACCGCTCTCGGAGCGGATCAAGCACAGGAAGTATCGGCAATGGCAATGTGGGTAATCAGTAGGTGGCGCCAATGCGCGAGTCATGGCTTTAAATCTAACAAAAGCATGGCAACTTGTTGCTGCTCCATTGTTAAATGTTGTGAAAGAACAAACAGAAGGCAGAAGTTTCTGAGAACTCTGAAAGATGAAGACCTTCAACCTTTCCACCATGCCTCTTGAGGAAAGGCGTATTAGTGCAAATATAATGACATGGATGGAAGAGGTTTTAAAAAAGTTTGACATCTTGCCCACCAAAATAAAAGCAGTAGTTCATGACGGTGGTTCCAATGCGAATGCTTGAAGAAAAACATGGATGGGCCTCTATCCGCTGTGCTGGACACACACTCCAGCTCATAGTCAACACTGCTCTCAAAGAAACCACCTTCAGCAGAGCCCTAGGTGCTGCTAGGCAGCTAGTGGAGCACTTTAAGAGAAGCGAGTTGGCTAGTACAAAGCTAAAGATGAAATGGGAGCAAATGAATGTCAAGAAAAATGCACTGATCCAGGATGTCAGTACAAGATGGAACAGTACATTCCACATGATAGACTCCTCGAACAGCACTGGCCTCTCACTGCCACTCTCTCAGATTCCAAGGTAACTCCAAGTGGGAAACACTACTTCGACTTGAAGCCAGAGCAGTGGGAGCTGCTTGAAGAACTGCAGCAAGGGTTGGCACCTTGAGACTGCTACTGTTTACCTTAGTGGACAGCAGTACACAACCATTTCAGGTCTTCCACAGGTTGTCAAAGGGCTGACATGGGCTTTACACCAAAGCCAATTTGAGACAAGCTCAGGAAAATCTTTCATTACAGTACAGAAAAAGGGATAAAACAGAGATGGGGGAGTATTTGCAATATCTCAGAAGACAAAGACAATCCAGTTATTCTTGCAGCTGCCTTGGACCCCAGATACAGAAAGCTGAAGTTTTTGACTCCTGAAGATGGTATCAGACTGCAGGGGAGTGTTCAAATTCTTGCTGTCAAAGAAGCAAAAAGGACTGCGTCACAGGATGCAAAACTGCAGAGGGACAATGGTTCAGGTAGAAAGAGTGCTCTGGAGACCCTCCTTCATCCTGACACAGACAGTTTTAGTGAAAATGAGGATGGAGAATCTGAGGAGGAACGAAAGATCCAAGTTGTGATAAGTGAAGTTCAGCTGTACTTTGGAGAGGCCACACTCTCTAAAAAGGATGATCCTCTCAAAAGGTGGAGTGAAAATAAGGGGAGTTTCCCCATGCTGTCAAACAGAGGTCGACCGATATGGGATTTTCACAGGCCGATGCAGAAACCAATAGCGAAGAGAAGCCGATATACTTTTTTTTAAAGCACATTGATTATGAAAGACAATTGAAACACTCATATGATATAAATGTATATATTACAAATTAACATTTATTGAACACAACCAAGTAAAACAAAACTCATTATCCTATTAAGGATATTTGATCAGGCACTATTTTGTTATATCCTAATCCTATTATATCAGCTTTTTATTTGTAAGCCTATTGGCTTCTACCTCTCCCATGCACATGCTATTAGTATTATTACTTTTTTTTGGTGTTGTATATTCATACATCCGAATGGATGTATGAATATACAACACCTTTAATGGCTACCTTTAATGGCTACTCTAAAGTGCTAAAAAAATATATTAAAATTTTAAAAAAAAATTAAAATTGGCTGATGGCCAATATTGAAAAAAGTCCATATATCGGCCTGAAATATCAGTCGACCTCTACTGTCAAAGCTAGCTAAATCTTTTCTGTGCACAACAAAGACATGTCTCAAAGACATGTAGAAATGCTAACTTTCCTGGCTATGAACAAGAGCCTTGTGCATTTTGGGATTGAGATCATACAAAGTGTGGTATAGTAGAATACAGCAGTGAGCACGGAGCAAAAAATGCAATTTTGTTATATTTGAGTCAGTGGGAGATCAAAACTTAATTTTTGTGAAAAATTCCTAAGTTTCCGATGCTTATCTCATTTGATTTAAATGTAGCTACTTGCTATGTTTGATGACAGAGACAAATGAAGGAAAGAAAAACCTAAAAAAAATGTAAGTATGTATTTTTGTGTTGTTTAGGCCAGTGCCTTATCCTTATTTTACTCAGCTGTTTGCACTTTATGCTACACAGTTAAATAATTGTTTGTTGCGACAAGCTGCATATTTCCTTAAAGGTTTAATGAACTATCACCTTAATTGTCTTTTTTTTAATTAGCATATACCTTAAACACTAATGATGGTTAAATAAGAGCAGCTGCATGCTGGTCCGATAATCTGTATGTTATAGATTCAATTTACGTATGATCCGATTAGTCGACAAATCGAAAAAATAATCAGTGATTAGTCGACTATCAAAATAATAGTTTGTGGCAGCCCTACCTACAACCATCTTTTGTAAATTTCCCTGGATACAAACCTGTAGCAAATGTAAAGGGGATATGTAAATTTAAAAAAACACATTTAAGACATTAAAGCTGCAGTTTGTAGAATCGTGAGACGCTCCACACCGCCCCCTCCCCTCCTGAACAAAACTCACCGGTCTTCTTGGGAACGCTTGCGTGCATACTGTGAAACTCTTTGGGACAGTTTTCTCCATAGAGACCAGCAACAAATGTAGGGACTTAATCTTGTGTTATTGGAGAAGATTCTGATGTTTTAGAGACATGAAAGCACAAATCACTTGCTGCTGTGAGAACAGTAAGAGGCTCACAGCCACAACCGCTTCTCACAGACAAGCAGCTGCGGCCGAGCCTAGCTGATCAGAGCAGACACACTCCACATCCACACAGTAAATTAATTGTGTCTGTTCTCTCTACCTTAGATAATGTTTCTTAGGTTTACAAGCTATTTATTCCATCTGTTGTTGTTAGCACACTCAACTGAGGGGTAACCGAGACTCAATGCAAAGCATACAAGCTTGTGTCCTGTAACCATCTCCGATTGGCCATCAGCCCAGGCAGGCAGTTCTGATTGGTGAACATATATATCACTCAAATGAAGACAGAAGAAAAAAAACCTCTGTATCTGAGGTTAGGTTATCGCAGTAGTGAAAATATCATTATTGATGCGATTAAGATCATTCAGCATTAATGGATACCAACGCATATACCTTGTTTCAAAGCCTCCAAGTGAGGAAAAGAAAAAAGATGCATAAAACATTGTGATAATCGTCAATATCGTAGTAATCGTAGCACCATGAATTAAAATCTAATTGAATCGGAAGGTCCCTTAGATGGCACACCCCTCAAAGTAAGGCAGTAACAAAGAAACAAAAAAAAAAAAAAAACAACTTTAGCTTTACTGCACTAATTTTGGCCTTCCAAGAGTTATGCATTTAAAAGTTCCTGGTGAGAAACCTGTATATTCTAGTGGTTTATTGAATATTGTGTTTGTGACATTCTTTTGCTACAATTTAGGGGCGGTTGGTAATTTTTTCTGGTTGGTGGGGTGAGGGTATAACACGCACGCGCGCACGCACACACACACGTATTTAGTCAGCCACCAATTGTGTGTTCGCCCACTTAAAAAGATGAGAGAGGCCTGTACTTTTCATCATAGGTATACCTCAAATATGAGGAAAAAAATGAGGAAAAAAATCCAGAAAATCACATTGTAGTATTTTTAATGAATTTATTTGCAAATTATGGTGGAAAATAAGTATTTGTCAATAACAAAAGTTAATCTCAATACTTTGTAATGTACCCTTTGTTGGCAATGACAGAGGTCAAACGTTTTCTGTAAGTCTTCACAAGGCTTTCACACACTGTTGCTGGTATTTTGGCCCATTCCTCCATGCAGATCTCCTCTAGAGCAGTGATGTTTTGGGGCTGTTGCTGGGCAACACGGACTTTCAACTCCCTCCAAAGATTTTCTATGAGATTGAGATCTAGAGACTGGCAAGGCCACTCCAGGCCCCATTCATTCCTTCATTTACACGGATCAGTCGTCCTGGTCCCAAGAAACAGCCCCAAAGCATGATGTTACCACCCCCATGCTTTACAGTAGGTATGGTGTTCTTGGATGCCACTAGGGGTGGGCGATATTTTCTTTGTGAAATCAAGATCACGATTTTTTTCATTCAAATCATTTAGACTATTTTAAAGTTATTTACCAATAAAACAAACCAAATCACCTATTTAAAATCATCGCCCTAAACAAAAATAAATAAATAAAAGATCATTTAGGACAAGGTCATTATCAATTTATTTTTTTTCAAATCATATGTAAGCAATTAATCAAACTGGTTCCTAGTACAATTAACATCAAACAAAAAGACTGACAAGTTATTTTAGTCACACACAGTCTTTTTAGTTTGTCTAACTAAAGTGGTGTAGCATTAGCATCACTTGATACATAACAAGGCAGCATATCAATCTAATGATTTCTATTTGTTATTGAGGTAACACACATTAATGAAATCCTACTTTAAGCAGTGTTTGAATGCCTCATTTCACACAGTTTAGACAATCATATCCTTTACAAGATAAAACGTTACTGCTTTGGTTACATTAGGCCTGGGTGATATGGACCAATATTCATATCTCTATATTTTTCCTCAAAATGGCAATAGGTGATATAAACTCCAATTATTTATTTTTTTCAATAGTTTCACAAGAAAAACAATAATGGGTCAAAGTCAGTGGAGAAAAATTCCACAAAGACCCTTTTATTAATCACTAGCAGCACAATGTCATTTTGTATCACTTTTGACTTTTTCCTTCATTAAGGCTGAAATGTGATTAAATTATGTAGTGTTGCTTTTTTCAGGGCAGCTTTGAGTTCCTGAAAGTAGTTTCTAAAATAAATCACATTCAGGACACTGTCTCTTTAAGAATATGGAAATAGCCCCGTGAGCTACAGCAGCAGCAGATCTCTGCTACAGCGCAGCGACAGAGCGTTAGTTATAGAACAGAAACACATCCAGTGTTTTCTCAAACATATTTCAGTGTTTCAACACTCAAAACTGATAAAGTTTTACAGGACAGACAGACATCCGCACTGAGCCTCTGACAGACAGACGCTAACACAGAGGAAGCAGCACAGCTAACTCTGTGTGTCCGTGCACTGGGGGGGAGTGGGAGCGGAGCGTACTTTTGCCCCGTTTAAGCGCTTAATAAAGCTGTAATGTCTGTAACGCTGACATGCGGACTAGCAAATGGTGTGATTTGGCAGAGAAAAAAAAACATTGGATGTTCTGTGTATGGATGCCAAGAAAAAAGGTCCGCACAACTGCGTGGTTAGCTCCCAATTTCAGTTTTAATTTACACTACAGGATCAGACATGTCTGATGAAGGGCGGTCAGCCCGAAACGTCATGTTTTTGGTGTAAATTAAAACTGAAATTGGGAGCTCACCACGCAGTTGTGCGGACCTTTTTTCTTAGCATCTTTGGACCTTTTTGATTCAGCACACTGCCTCAAAAAAAGGGAAGTACGTGTTTTTCGATGTGTATGGACCACAGACATATGACAGACACGGCACCGCAAGAATTGAAATGTGAACTACAGACGGTTCTACGATCGCCGTGATTTGGGAGATCGTCGTCATGTTGTAATCCTTAATGATCTAATATCGTCAGATCGCACACCCTTAGATGCAACTCAGCATTCTTTCTCCTCCAAACACGAGTTAAGTTTTTACCAAAAAGTTCTATTTTGGTTTCATCTGACCATATGACATTCGCCCACTCCTCTTCTGGATCATCCAAATGCTCTCTAGCAAACTTCAGACGGGCCCGGACATGTACTGGCTTAAGCAGGGGGACACGTTTTGCACTGCAGGATTTGTGTCCCTGGCGGCGTAGTGTGTTACTGATGGTAGCCTTTGTTACTTTGGTCCCAGCTCTCTGCAGGTCATTGACTAGGTCCCCCGTGTGGATCTGTAATTTTTGCTCACCGGTCTTGTGATCATTTTGACCCCATGGAGTGAGATCTTGCGTGGAGCCCCAGATCGAGGGAGATAATCAGTGGTCTTGTATGTCTTCCATTTTCTAATAATTGCTCCCACAGTTGATTTATTCACACCAAACTGCTTACCTATTGCAGAGTCTGGTGCAGGTCTACAATTTTGTTTCTGGTGTCCTTTGACGGCTCTTTGGTCTTGGCCATAGTGGAGTTTGGAGTGTGACTGTTTGAGGTTGTGGACAGGTGACTTTTACACTGATAACAAGTTCAAGCAGGTGCCATTAATACAGGTAACGAGTGGAGGACAGAGGAGCCTCTTAAAGAAGAAGTTACAGGTCTGTGAGAGCCAGACATCTTGCTTGTTTGTAGGTGACCAAATACTTATTTTACTGAGGGATTTATCAAATAATTCATAAAAAAATCCTACAATGTGATTTTCTGGATTTTTTTTCCCTTATTGCCGAATAGCCCGTACCACGTTCCCGAGAATTCAGTGAAATGACTCGGTTCCACCGAGTAAAACAAATTAAATTGTGCAATAAAAAATCGTAATCACGTTGAATGGTCTTTGACATGATATATCTCAACTATGTTCAAATAAATTTGGAAATGACTGGAAATGGGGGGTGGGCCGCATTTAAAAAAAAAAAAAAGGCTCAGAGTGTCTTATCATATTCATTCATAGATTATTCATACCAAACTGCATTCTGATCTAAGGAGAACTAACAGAGGAGTAGTAGCACCTGTGGCCCCCTGTGACACGTACAGGGTAATGGGCCCCATTTATATATTGGTATGTGCCAATGGTTCAGTACCACCAACCGTCGTAATATTTGACCCGCAAATAAATGAGAAATCGACTTCCGTTTTTTTTTTTTTCTTTTGGGGCCCCTTGGGGGGAAAAAAAACATTGTGTGCTTCTCATTTTCGAACTCCTTCAAGGTATTGATACCCTGAAGCCACACATCGAATTTGGTTATCCTATCTTAAACAGTTTCTGAGAAAAGCTGTCCCCTTTAACTCGGACGGATGGATGCACGGAGCTCAAACCTATCCCCTGCCACAAAAATATAAGTCCATATCAGGTAAACTTATATATACCTTTTAATTGTAGCTTACACATTTTAAATTACATTTGTATTTTTGATATAACATTTGTTTAATTATGGTTTTTTTACCATAATTTGTTTTCGTTTTCTCACAGGAGTTAAAAACTAATATTTTCTGGAAAAAAAAAAAAAAAAAAAAAAAAAAAATATTTGTAAAAAAAAAAAAAATGAATTTTAAAAACTGTACGTGAAAAACACAGAATTTGGAAAAAAAAATATAAAATAAAATATGGAAAGAATAAAATTGATTTTCTAGGGCCCTATGTATTGAAAAAGGATAGGATTTCTCTTCATTTTACATTTTTACTGGTTTTTATTAAGAAAAAGCAACATGTTGACATGTTCTGGGGAAAGCCTGGTAGCAGTCTGTTAGCTTGGGCTGCTCAATTAATCAAAATTTATTACGATTTGGATTATTACACCCAAAGATTACAAAAATAACAATCAAGAGAAAACTAATTAAAAAAAAAAAAAATTCTAAATTTTTTTTTAACATGTTTATTCAATAAATAAAACAAACCCACTATTTCAGACATCTACAAATAATAAAGCTTGGCACACATGTTATTAATACTAACTTTGAGTTGTTTAATCCACGCACAAGCAAGCTCCTCCCCTCCGCCCCGCCCCTCTCAAAGCCAAAGCTAGCCTGCAGGCCAACATGAGGAAAGTTGTTACTAGTGGTCTTGAAACATGGCAGGAGAAATGCAGCAAAACCACTTGGTTAACAAGTGGCAAGTCAAAATATCAAATATGGGAACACTTTGGGTTTGATGATGAAGACCTAGAGCAAAGACATCACGAGCAAGAAGTGTTAAGTGAACATAATTTTAGTGTTGGAAGGATTTGTTTTTTTTGTCCAAAAAATAAATACATTTTTGGTAGACAAATAATAGTTTGAATAATCGTGATTACTATTTTTTCTATAATCGAGCAGCCCTACTGTTAACCATAAGATCCGTCTCTCTGCTTCAGCAACTGTCGGCTGGGATTATGAAGGTAAAAATTAAAGGAAAACTCCATCATCCAGATGTCAGTCTGTCTCTAACCCCTCCTCTTTGCTTTTGCTCAGACTCTCACACAGGAACAAGATGGATATCTTGCCTGACTCGAGCAAAATGTTCCAATAGAGAGCTTCATTGCTGCAAATTGACCACATGTTGCATGTTTCGGTACAAGTTGCACATGTTGACACGCCCCCATGAGTTGATTGACATGACTACCTAACTTTTTAAAAATACCCATTCATATTAATCAGTTCAAGTTTTTGTTATATGTTAACGGTTAGCCATGAGTTGTGCAATTATCTTATCGACACTCCAACATTTAGATTGAGTACTTTATTAAGACGAATAATCTTGGTTATTTATAAAAAATAATAATAATACTTTTTTTAATAACATACTGGACTTTATCAAACCTATAAAGACTACACAGTTCACACACTACATTTTTCAGTGTTTTTCTTTGAGAAAACAAAAGTAAATATTACATATTCAACCCTAATAAATGTAATTGTTTCACAATGAACAAAATGTCTGAGAAATAAATAGATTTGTGTGTTGCTAACAAAGTAACAAGATGCAATTATTTGCAATTCATTCATTCAATTTTTAATCAATTCCAACCTTCAGTAAAACGTGAACTACATAATCCTTTAAATGCAGCAGTGCTTATCCAGTCAGGCCTGGAATTTTAGACCCACATTGAGAAATAAAACTATCTTTCTGCCACACCCAAGGAGCAAACTCATGATATTTGATTAAAGCATTAAAATTATGAAATTTCTCAACATAACTTTTTGAGCATAAAAAACTTCACAGAAAATGATCACTCAAAAAAAAATTCAAGCACCTCGTACGTACCCACTTTTAAAAAAAAAAAAAAAAAAAAAAACAGAACAATCACAAAAAGTTTAGTGTAATAGGATCAAAAGAGCTGAAAATAGGGCTGCACCGAATATTCGGCCACTGAATATATTCGGCCGAATATTGCAAAAAAAAAAAGCCACATTCGGCCTTCGGTTTAGTGAGTTAAAACGAAGGCCAAATAGTAGCGAGTGACGCAATGACGCAATCAAACAACGTGCAGTGATTGTGAGTCGGAAAAGTGCGTGCATGTTGCTGCAGAACCAGTAGCTCCTCCTTTCTGCACACAAACACAGCTAGACTCTCCTTTCCGCTTACCGCTATCCATCGTCCGTCACCGCGTAAAATTTGGAAACCGTCTAATTCCACAACTGAGTCTTTTGTCTGTGCTGCGAGCCACAAATCCATAAACATCTCCGTCGTTTCCTCCTTACACTACGCCGGGTCTCCCTGCAATAGGCTGGTGTAGCATTAGCACGGAGTGATAACAGCTGATGTGTGTAAACAATGGGTCCGTGGCTCCAAGCAGTGACTCCCGACATGATCAGCAGCAGAAAAAGTAGTGCAGTTTGGGCGTCCAGTAGTGCAGTTTGCATTTACATATATGGCAATAAAGTATAATATATATTCTATATTAAACAACAGTGTTTGTTTTAGCTGTTGGATAGTTGGAGAGGGAGAAGCTCACATTCTAGGAGGCGTGTTAGGTGACATCAACTGCCAACGTGGGCAAAATCCAACTCGCCCGTTTAAAGCTGACTTTTTACAAAATGTGAAATAACAAGGGAGGGAGGAAACTTTATTAACTTTGTAACTCTGAATGAGACTAAAGGGATGTATATCACTGTATCAAAACCATTATAAAGTGATTTTGCTCATCATACCTCCACTTTAATGCACTTTAGTTTTTTTTGGAATCCATGTTTTGTTTTATTTGAGGGCCTAATATAAATGAAAAACTTTGTTGTGCTTTTTTTGAATAGCAAAGGCTACTGGAATATTTTTTAAAAAATGTCCTAATATTCAATAAACATTTACTTTCTTTAAAAAACATGTCTAAAAATTTATTCTAGGCTATTTATGCACTATTTCAAAAAATAGTGAAAAACTTAACAGCCCCATTCGATAATCGGCTAAGCGTTTATATTTTATTCGGCTTCGGCCTCAAATTTTCATTTCGGTGAATCTCTAGCTGAAAGCCTTTCAGCTTTCACAGGGACAGAATTAACTCAAGAGGTACGCTTTGCCATATCGACAAAGTTGGCATATTTCTCACTCATAGGGATGTCCCGATACAACTTTTTCACTTCCAATACGATGCCGATATTGCAGCCTCGAGTATTGGCCGATTATTTTGTAGTGTGAAATGTTAGAAAAGGCTTGATCAAGTGATGTTACTCAAACAGAGAACAATAGTCAGCAACAGTAGGTTACTTTGTTGGAGCGTGAACCACAGTCACCTATGGATAAAGGTGCTGGAGCGAAAAATTATATCGGAGAGCTTATATTGGTGATTTTAGAGGCAGTCTGATATTCAATTTCTGGCTGATATCGGACCGATATAAATATCGGATTGGGACACCTCTACAAGCCAGCCTATCTGTGATAATATTGGGCAGGATGACAATCTAAGAGGGTGCCACAGCTTTTTCTTCAAAAACAGAAGGTGAACAACGTGTTCAGACCTGACAAAGTGGGGTCAAGGTAGACCAAGGAAAAGAGTGAAGTTTAAGGGGGAAGCATCTCAGGTTTGACAGTGCTTGAAGTGCCCCAACAAAAAAAAAATGATAACATTTGGAGAGTCAGACAGCAAAGGTCATCTGTGTGTGGTGTGCAATTCTGAGAAGTGTCTGCGTCTTTTCTGTGACTTGACTTCACAGGGGTGTTGAAAAAAATTGATTCTGCAATATATTCCCAAATCGATTCAAAATGCATTCATATCATTTTTTTATTTTTTTTTTGTAAATATATATATTAACCTTTATTTAACCAAAACAGTCATTGTAACTGTACAAAGAAGTGCGCTGAAACCTGCACATGTTGACCAGCTTGTGGTTTTTCAATAAAATCTAAAAAGAATGTACTAACTTTCTGCATTTATTTGTTGTTCTAGGCATATACCTCAGTTAAGTTGCACTAAGTTACACTAAAGTCAAAGTTGGTTTAAAAGCAGTAGGCAGATTGTACTTTTTTTTATTATTATTATTTTAAGTTGTTGGCACATGGCATGTTAAAGCCAATGTTTTGAGTGTGAAATATGCCAATGAAATATATTTCATACATAATGTTCTCATGAAGGTGTACACATTCACAGATCAGTTGTTTCTTAGGTCATATATTAATAAAATATATATAAAATTGCAATAATAGCCTTGTACTTTAATATCATGATATATTGTATCGTGATATGACTCATATCGCCAGATGCCAGGCAATACACACCCCTACTTCATATAGTAATTCTTTTTGCCAACAATGAAGCAGCAGTCACAGTGACACTGTCATTGAAAACATCACAACTTTTATCTGTAGTTTAAAAAAAAAACAATCATAGGTGATTAAGTATAGTCTAAACTGTCCTGTAACATCTTAAAAATGCTTAAACAGCTGTTAGACTGAAATGGAATGCCTGGTTACACCCTACATTCAGAAAAGGGGAACCATTAATAATTAGAGAAACTTTGGGAGAGGCTGCACAGAACATGAGACTGAGGAAAACAGAAAGCTACTACTGTGGTTTGACAGAGCTCAGCATACATGTTGATGGTAGGCCAACCTAAATCTTGTGGTAGGGGCGCATAAAGCCCCCCTTAACACCGACCCGACCAGCTCACAAGTCTCACTGCGTGAACGTGGTATAGCAAAGTACAGATTAATGTGGTATAATATACAGTTAAATCAGGCCTAATTTAACCCCTCCCCTTTTTTGTGTTTTTGTTCATCTGTACAACCAACATGATTTTAGTACAAATGTTGGAAGCATCCCAAAGCCTTCATTATTTCCCTCCCTGCCAGTGAACAGTCTGTCCGGAGGGGGTTAAAGGGAGAGTTGTGCAATTTAAAAGAACTCAGCTGCGCATACAGTTATTCGGACATCATGTGGTATTCTTTGGACGTGGGGTGATGGGGGGGGTGTTTGGGTTTGATAGGGTGCAACAGTAGGCATGCTTGTACAGGCGACATTGAAACAAGTGGGTCTCGGCTTTGCGCAACATCAGACTACTCACCACAACTCCCGATGAGCCAACAGGAACGCCGAAAGGAAGAGGGCTGTAAAAATAAACCGAGTCAATATTCCTGCCGCTTCCTTTTCCCGGCCCCGGTCTACAAACCACAGGAACCGAGAGTGAGAACCGGGAGGAGGACCTTTGTGATATCCGCGAAGGGAAGCTCAATCTGGGACACACCACCAACACTTCTCCGTGAAGTATATCTGTCCAGTTCCAAGTGAAGAATTCTCCCTTACCCCCAAACAAGAAGCAGGGACTCGTATACGATGTTCGTCCCCCCTGAGAGGGTTTTCCAAGTCCTGCTGGGTGTTAATTCCCAGTGTTTATCTGTATCCGGGCGCGTCGGCCCACTCTTCTAGTCCGCCATGTTGTGTCTGTCCTGCATTGGAAGAATGGGAAAAGAGCAGCTCTGGACCCGTCTTCTCGCCGTGACACCCCGCAGTCCACAGCGACCCCTGCTGGACAAACATATAACACATGGCTCTACATGGTGCACATCTTCTTTTTGGTTTTTATGGCGGTTGGCATCCTGAACATTGTATTACCGCCACCCACTGGAATACGTGTGTACATTTCTTCACTCCACTTCTCCAAAGTTATTTCTTCAGCATTTATCGACTGGTTACTGGTATAAAGGTATAAAACCAGTAGAGGTGGGAACGATTATCTCACAATATGACGATACTGCGATTATCGATATTATTTATCAGAAACAAATCTACAATAATCTATGACATAACAAGAAAAAAAAGATTAAGTGAAAAGATTTTTTATTTTTTTTATTTTATATTTCTGAAAGACAATACATTGGAAAAAGTGTCCTATGAACAGTGACACTATTTTAGTGCAACATTTCTGTAAATAAGTGTCAACATACCAATATAAACAAATAAGTATCTCCAATAGTGCTTTCTGTAAACAAAAAATAGGGTCTTTCTTACCAGTGACACCATTACAGTGCAATATTCCAGTAAACAATATATTGGTTCCTTCAACAAACAGTGACATTTCTGTGAAGACCAATCTGCACATTTTGGTGGAAAAGCAG
This sequence comes from Gouania willdenowi, assembly GCF_900634775.1. Taxonomy (NCBI): domain Eukaryota; kingdom Metazoa; phylum Chordata; class Actinopteri; order Blenniiformes; family Gobiesocidae; genus Gouania; species Gouania willdenowi. The sequence continues at coordinate 24,205,033 of NC_041048.1, read as the reverse complement.
AAAAGGTTTTGAAAATAATAAAATTAATCTTAAATCCCAAAAAATAATTGTGTTAGTGAGAACTTCCTCTTTGCAGAGACAATCTATCAAGATGCTGATTAGACAGCATGATTATTGCACAGGTGTGCAACGTGTCTTACAGATCCAGAAGCTTCCCTCGTCTCGACTTTACCTACATTTGTCCACATTCTATTACTATGATTTCTTTTACCCTTGCTGACCACTCTATATGGTGGTATATAGTCTTGAACAAATGTAGCACGCCCACTTCCTGCACCTTCCACCCTTATCAAATAACCAATGATTATGAAATCCAAGTTGTTTTTTAACCATGTTTCTTGCACAGATATTACATCTGGCATATTAAGAAGTTGGTTTATGAATCTTTTGAATTCATGTTCATTTGCTACAAAGCTTCTTGCATTCCATTGTAAAAGAAGGACTATTGTTGGGCTTATGTTATCCTTGATTCACTGTTTATGACTCGCTTGTGCACTTAGTTTGTCTCTCACCTCCTCCCAAGTCAGATAATTCATATTAAAATGGTTAGCTATTGCTTTCCCTATTATCTGTATCCTCTCAGTTTTAGATTTTGTTTCCATTGTTGCATTTATAACTCTCGCTATGAATGTAATAAGATTTTTCAGGTCCACCCACACTTTCCCCTCTTTACCTTGCTTCAGTTGTTTGTGATGTTGCTCCACATTTGTGCTTCTTGTTTCTCTTCTTGTGAACTGATCAACCCAGCATCTTGGCAGCCTCTGCATAAGTAATGTTATTGCGTACCCTAACCTGTTGGACTTGAACTTCCGTTTTCACCACCTCACACCCCCCCATATGCCACACTGTGATTTCCCCCACAATTACAACATCTTGGTTCTTTGTCTTTCCTGTACTGCACATATTCATGATCTTCCCCACATCTTGCACACCTTATTTTCCCTTTACATGACTGACTGGACTGTATGTCCAAATATTTGGCAATTGAAGCACTTTGTTGGTTTTGGAACATACTCCCTGACAGCATACAGTACATCATATAACCCAGCATTACTGTAACTGAAGGAATTCCTGTTCAAAGAACAGCAAAACATGTTCACTACCTTTATTAACTCTATCTCTGAGAACTTGTAATCTTCTTGCTTATTTCAGTTTACCCCCTCTCAAATTTGCTTAGTTCCTCCATTGAGACCCCAACAAGTATCCCTCAGATCCCCCCTTTCCTCCACTCTGCTATCCTGACTGATACATGTCACTTTGTATTTTTCCACCTCCTTCAATCTACATGCTCTGTCTCTTTGTTCTTCATTTATACAAAATATCACCAAGTTCTCATCCCTCACAACCTTTGCACTTTTAAAATACCTTTATCCTCATTAAATCGGATTATCACTTTGTATTCCTGTATACTCGTCTTCAACTTTCTCCTCTCCTCCTCGCTGTCCGCTGTATTTTCCTCCTGGTGGAACATCATTAGAACTCCTCTTCACGACACTTCTTACACTTTCCTGATTTGTCTCCATGCCATGCTCACTCTCAATGGCGGTTCTGACACGAATTACTCCCTGGGTGCGCAACCCACCTTCCTTGGTTCTAAACAATATCTTGACTCGTTTCACTCCTTTAATCACTTGTTCCAGCTTTTCCATGTTCTCCTTGACTGCAATTCCAGTTATTATTCCTCGTGTTACTTTATTTCCTCCAAACACAAATCTATCACAAACCAACTTTCCGAACAATCTTCATTTCCATTGCCTTATCTTTCTGTTTCTACCTTTGACATACAATCAGCAAGTTACCATCCCTCACAAACTTTGTCATCTCAAACTCTTCAATTTTATTCTTAAACTATAGCATAATAGGTCTCAGTCCAACCATCAGCCCTTGCCTCGCCTCGAACTTCATTATCACTCTATCGTTCTTGTTCAGTTTTCCTCCTCACCACTGTTCGCCTCTAAGTCTCGTTTATTTTTTTTTTCCTGCTGGGCTCTTCCCTCAGTTCTTATTTTCTCCAATCCCTTTCCCTTCTTGAGGCCAGTCTGTCTGCATTTTCCCTCCTCTTCCTCTGACTCATCCTTTTGTAACTCCAGCTCAGACATGGACACTTCCAGACTTAGAGCCGCCATGTTGCAATACCTTATCTCTCTCTTGTCAATTACACAGGGAGACACTCGTCCATAGTGTACGTCGCAGCAGTCTTAATCATTTAAAATGACTCATCACAGGTTCAATTATTCATTTACAAGTCAGAAAGGTTAATGTAGTCTACTTCTGGCTTTCAACCTAGCTTTAAAATTTAGAAAATATGTTCTGTAATAATATTATATTCTGTTAAATACTACTTGTTAGAAAGCATTCCTTAACCATGGCCCAAACCCTTCTGAAGTGGATCTTCCACCAGGAGCGCCTCTCAGTATCTAGGTCCTCAACTCCTTGCCAAGACTGAATCATGTTTTTCTGCAGTCTGTCCTTTCTCCTCACAATCTCTTTTTTCTGTTGCCAGGGGTCTTGGGGCTGGAGATAGCAATTCCTGATCTGTGACTTGCGGTTCATCCAGATGATCTGATGTTCTTTCTACCTTGTTTTGTTCTCCCATTTCTGTCAAATTACCCCAACCAGTCTGGCAGATGGCTTCCACCTATGAGCCTGGTTCTGCTGGAGGTTAGTTCTTCTTGATTCGTTCCTCTCCACCGTCACAGATTCTTGGTCATGTGAAAATGTTAGTGATGAGTGCTATGAAATGACTTGCACCAGGGCAGGGTGGCGAACTTCAGTCCTCGAGGTCTGGATTCCTGAGACTTTTAGATGTGTCCCTGCTCCATCACAACTGAATCAAATGAATGGTAAGTTATCATGCTTCTGCAGAGCTTGATGACAACACATTGCTTTCAACCAGGTGTGTTGGAGCAGGGAGGCATCTAAAAGTCTCAGGAATCCAGCCCTCAGGGACTGGAGTTTGCCATTCCTGACTTATACTGTTGTATTTGGCACTATATAAATAAAGTTCAATTGAATTGGGCTTGAAACTCAAGTGATTTTCACACAAGTCTGTAATTTGTGTTTGACCTGTACGGTAATACAGTTGGGATAAAACTGGTATTCACAATTATTTGAATGAATCAATTGTTTCAATACAGCAGCTTGATGCAGCAGCGGGTAGCGCAGCAGCCTCACAACAAGGAGCTTGTGTTTTTGTTGTTTTTTTTGAGAATGTGCGATATTCTTCATTCCTTCCACAGATCAAAAACATGTGGTTACTGGCATTTGTCTGTACCCTGCCAAGCTGGGATATACCAATTACAGGGTAGGCAAGAGAACCCCATTCAATGACAGAGTGGAAAAGCATTTGGAAAGTAATTTTTCTCATCTTCAAACAGGTAAAACTGTGTTTTGTACACAGAATTTTTCTTTTAGCACTAGTCGTTTCATTTTTATTAGTATGGGTAGCTTTTCTCTGGGAAGTCTCTTTATTTTAAGTCCAAAAAAATCTATGTTGGGTTTAATGGAGTCTCTGCGTTGGCCAAATAAGTAAACAGTTGTATATGATTGAATCTGTGATAGACTGGAGGTCTATCCCCGGTATAGGCTGTTATTATGCTCTGTACCACAGCTTGATAAGGAGAAGTTGGATACTAGGGACATTTAATTATTTAAATAATTAATTTACATTAAGAACCAGCAGGGTTAAGCCAGACAAGGCATTTCTCACGCAAATTTGCCAAATTCTGAACCAGTACTAACATTATGTACAACTTTGTTTGACAACTGAGAAAGTGCATGAGCATAAAGAGGGCCTATTCGTTTCATTTTTATATTCCTTTTATTTAGCACTTTTAATTGTTTCTAAGAATTCTTTATCACTTTTTTTATATATATATATATATATATATATATATATACCGTGAATATTTAGAGTTTGAGAAAACATTTACCTGCTTGCTTCCTTGGGGATGAAAAGTACTTTAATATATCAAGTTTGATTGATTGCCCTTGATATTGTATTTGCATTGTATTGTACATTTCACAATATTTTGGGGCTCAAGATGTTTACAATTCCATTTTAATTGTCAACATAAATAAAAAGACAATAGATTAGCATGCTTTAAATAACTTTTAGGAATAAATACAAGTTGACATCTGATTTTCACAAAAAGCAGAAAGCCCACAAGGACGTCTAAGAGGAGAATGTAAAAGGCTAGTGTATTAGTGACTCATATTTTTTATCTTTCTTGACTGTAATGTTGAAATTATGTGATCAGTCTCAATAACTAGAATCAATTAACTTTGAAAAGACGCGCGTGTACATTTCATCAGCTGACAATTTGTAAATACAATTCTTAGACTGCCAGGTTAGCAATGACTGCTTGGGTAAACTCGTCGCTTGTGGCATAGCCACCCAGGTCTCCAGTGCGCACCTGTTGCAAAGATAAGGACAGTGTGTTACTATTTGCACAGCTGCAGCAGCACATGTCTACATTCAGCACCACTGCCTGTATGTTAGAGAGCCTTTTAAAAAAAAAAATAGGTACATTTTCTGAACTTTGGATCTTACAAGATTATATTATAGATTTTTTGCAATCACAAGATTACAATTGTAGTTTGTATTTCTTCAAAGGATTAAACAGAAATTCCAAATATAATTGATATGATGCAATATTTTTAGGACATGTAAACACAAAATTAAATACTGCTGGTAAACAAAAAAAACAAATTACATTTCACGTTGCCACAGTGCAAAACATCTTGCAAAATAAATTATTTGTTCTTTCATTGCCTTGTCACTGAATTTTAAAACTGATTCAATGAACCCCTAAGGTTTATTATATACAATGAATTGTAATATTTCAGTTTTAAGTTGCCGTCGGAAATATGCCCTTCAAATGTTTTCTCTTTCACATCGTACAGCATGCTGCTTCATTAGCCTTTAATTGATGTTTGATGTTACATAGCGATATAAGAGCCATGTGTGTTTTGGTGGCAATCATTTGTTGTTACGCCTCATAGGAAGGAGTGGCATGTCAACTTAGAACTATCATAAACTTTCTATGCTAACAACAATGAATTATTACAAAGACACACCAGTTACACACTGTCGTTAATGGCAGAGTTTAATTAAAACCATTTTGGACATCATATATTTTAGTAGTCAGTCATAATGTTAGCAGTGTTACTGTATATTCAGTCTTTAGAGGGGATGAAAACACTTAAAGCTATGTTAGTGAATCAAGCGGCAACAGCAGGTACTGTATGCTGATTTACCAGCTGATAAGCCAGTTGAACAATGTATGGCCAAATAGAGGCAGTTGAGAAACCAACTTTGGCTGTGGAAATAAGTTACAATTTATGATAAATGAAGCTCTGTAAACAATGTAGAAAATGACTGAATATGTTTCAAGATGGAAAAAACAGGAAATGCATTTCCAATGCGATAAGACTGAGATACAACATCCTAATAATTTGGTCGGTGACGTAGGTTTTCCACGACAGCATGCACAAAGTCGCCCGTGGTACAGTAACCACCAAGGTCTCGTGTCCGCACCTGGGATGTGCACAAACACACATGCACACATATAAAAGAAACTCACACAAAGGATCCCTGGATATGTGAATAGAAATAAAGCATAGGGACGTCAACGGTCATTCAGAAAACATCCGGAAACATTTACTTTTCAAATCACAAGCAATCCCACTTATTAAGCAATGTTCTCATACAGTTATCATTTATCATCATATTATGAGCGGAAAAACAACCACATAGATGGGAACAGATGCGATTACGGTGATCGATCTGCATTTCACAATTTTAAAAACTGACTTTTGGAACGCCTTTACTAACTTCTGATATTGACTAATGAGACAGTGAGTGAAACAGAAAATAATTGTATTCTGGCGGATTTATACTAGAATAAAATCAAAGGCTCTCTAACCCAGGATGACACGCAGCTATTTGCATGTCAAGGTGTTTCACAGATAAAAAAAACAAACAAAAACACTTATTTTGTTAGGGTAGAATTCCAAGGCAAATTTTTACGTTAATGTAGCAACTGGCAAGCATAACTTCATGTTGCCACATTGAACACCTAAAAAAGTCTACACACCCCTGTTTAAATGCCAGGTTTTTATGATGTAAAAAAATGACATCAAGATAAATAATTTCACAACTTTTTCCACATTTAATGTGACCCATAACCTGTACAATGCAATTGAAAAACCAACTGAAACCTTTCAGGGAGGTGAAGTAAAAATAAAAAAGTGAGAGAATGAGGTTGCAAAAGTGTGCACACCCTCTTATAACTGGGGAGAGGGCTGTGTTCGGATTTAACCAATCACATTCAAACTCAAGTTAAATTGGAGTCAGCACACACCTGTCACCATTTAAAGTGCCTCTGATTAACCCCAAATAAAGTTCAGCTGTTCTAGTAGTTAAATATAACTTGGAACACAGTGAAAACAGTCATCATCAAGTGGAGAAAATATGACACAACAGTGACTTTGCCAAGAACAGAATGTCCGTCCACAATTGATGACAAGAAGAAAACTGGTCAGGGAGGCTGCCAAGAGGCCAACAGCAACATTGAAGAAGCTGCAGGAATTTCTGGCAAGTACTGGCGGTTTAATACATGTGAAAACAATCTCCCGTCTTCTTCATATGTCTGGGCTATGGGGTAGGGTGGCAAGATGGAAGCCTTATCTTACAAAGAAAAACATCCAAGCCTGATTTCATTTAGCAAAAACACATTTGAAGTCTCTCAAATGCATGTGGGAAAATGTGTTAAGGTTCGATGAAACCAAGGTTGAACTTTTTGGCCATACCTGTAATTCCAAAAGGTACATTTGGCACAAAAACAACACTGCTCATCACCAAAAGAACACCATACCTACAGTGAAGCATGGTGGTGGCAGCATCATGCTTTGGGGCTGTTTTTCTTCAGCTGGAACTGGGGCCTTAGTCAGGGTGAAGGGAATTATGAACAGTTCCAAATACCAGGAAGTGCTGGCACAAAACCTTGGGCTTCTGTTAGAAAACTGAAGATGAAGAGGAACTTTATCTTTCAACACAACAATGACCCTAAGCACACAGCCAAATCAAGAAAAGAATGGCTTCACCAGAATAAAACTGAGGTTTTGGAATGGCCCAGCCAGAGTCCAGACCTGAATCTGATTGAACATCTGTGGGGTGATCTGAAGAGGGCTGTGCACAGGAGATGCCCTCGCAATCTGTCACATTTGGAGCGGTTTAATAAAGAAGAGTGGTCAAGTATTGCCTCATCAAGATGTGCCACACTGATAGACTGATACCAAAAAAGACTGAGTGCTGTAATGAAAGCCAAAGGTGCTGCAACAAAGTATTAGTTTAAGGGTGTGCATGTTTATGCAACCAGGTTACGTAAAGTTTTTTTTTCTCTCCTTTAAAGGTTTCAGTTTGTTTTTCAATTGCATTGTACAGGTTATAGGTCACATTAAAGGTGGAAAAAGTTGTGAAATTATTAATCTTGGTGTCGTTTTTTACATCACAAAAACCTGGCATTTGAACAGGGGTTTGCAGACTTTTTTATATCCGCTGGCAACAATTGACACAAGCCTACAAACCTTGCCCTGTTTGATGACCCTCTTGACAGCATCCGACACCATGTGGGAGTGATATTCCAGACTGCAAAGATAAAACAGTGCTCATTAGGAAGTGGTTGAGGCTGTCTTGTGCATATGTGCACACTTAAAACCTGTCCTGCTGGATCAGCACAGGCAGATATGAAGAACTGTGCAAAGAATATGATTTTTACTTTGCTACATAAATATACTCTGTGTACAGCCTAATGCTGCAGACATATTTTCAGATCTCTTACTGATATAATAATGGTACCTTCACATCTATGCAATAACACTAATCAACAACTTAAGTTAACTTACAAAATAAGTGTAAAACTAGATTTATTCGTAAAACAGTTTCAGACTTCAACTCACTTAAGATGCCGGAGCATGTTAGCAGCACTGAGAAGCATTGCAGTGGGGTTGGCGATGTTCCTTCCTACAGCTTGTGCAAAGGGGTGGCGAGCACCCTTTGAAAGAAAATCACCACACCAAAAATATTGGAAAATTACACTTCATGATGGTCGAATTTTTTTTTTTTTTTTTTTTTTACAAAATACTGTAGTATTTTTTGTCTTTAATCACACAGAATCTTTCCTCCTAAAATTAGGCCCCATTTACACAATAATGTTTTGCTTCTCTTTTCGTTTCCAAAAAGTTCTGCATTCACACAGCAATGTTTTCAAAACAATCTCTGTTTACATTGGACCGCAGGTAACACAGAAAAACAATGAAGTATACATGCCAGGCCAATAGATGGCGGTGTGATTTTGCAATTAACCAAAATAGGTGCATGCGCTGAGACATTTCTGCCGAACACAAGTAAGAATAGAGCTAAAATCGAATCTACAAAGTTAAACCCGACCCGGCCCGGGGCCGACAGAATACGGCCCGAATTCTAATGAAGCCGATCACTAAGCCCAGACCCATTGCTGCCCGACACTATACGTACTATAAATACTCTGTGAGCAGCACACAATTGTATGCGAGTTCCTTTAATAACTCTAATAACTTTATTTACTAGCCACTCGTTCAACATACTGTACGACTGTAAACATGAAAAGCAGCTTCATGTGCCGCTAAACGCTACATGCCGGTTTACTGCTGCAGCACGCACAACTCAGCAACCTGCTCTCTACATATATGACAGCACAGCTCCACACAGCAACAAGAGAATGAGTCGTTTATACATTTTTAATTTAATTTATTCATATACCAGAGGACAGCGTTCCATTCCCCCCTCAGCTTCCATTTGTGCATCTTTCTCGCGTTAATCCAAACGCATTACTAGGCCGTTCATTCGCCGCGCAGCGTTTGAGCCGAGTCCAACCAGAGTCTGTGTTAAAAAGACAGAAATTAAGCTAATCCTCACTGCAGGTTCGGGCAAATATCTAAAGCTCTAAGCATTGTGATTGCCATCAGAATCTGGTGCGGGCATGAAATATGTCTCCGCTGACCTAAGTGATGGGGAAATAAATCAACACTTTGTTGGAGAAGTTCAGTTAAATTCCAAAGAGTAGGCACTGCAGCCAGAGCGCGCATGCCCATGAAACAGAAAGTGTTACAAGGCGACGGAGGGAGAAGCGTCATCAAAAACTTCCACTCTGGAACCCATTTTTAAGCACCAAAACACTGTTGCCGTGTAAATGGACAGCCAAACTTTTTAGCGTTCTCACTGTAAAACATTCTGTGTAAACGGGGCCTTAAACATGTCATCACCGACAAAACACTCAACCATTGCTGAAGAGCTAGATAAAAACTCACCGTCTCAAAGACAGCATACTCTGCACTGTAACTTTCTCCAGGAACAACTCCTGCTCCTCCGACCAGCCCTGCTGCCAAGTTATCAATGATGTTCCCATACAGGTTGGGCATCACCAGCACGTCAAATTGGTATGGATTTTGGACCAGCTGTAGCAATGTGACATGGGTTAAAGACTGTGAAACCTGGTATACATTTTCAGTAAGATTAACTAAAATTTAAATGACTTCAACCATTGTACACAGAAACAGAATTCATAAACAAACAAAGAAATGCCAAAATAAGCATGATACCATACCTGCATGCAACAGTTGTCTATGATAATATTTTCATATTTGATTTTAGGATACAGCTGGGCCACCTCTGCACAGCACTGTAGAAACAGGCCATCACCCAGTTTCCTTTAACATAAGATCTCAATTAAATGGATTACACACATTAGTTTAAACAACTGATAAAACAAAGTAAGTCATCAATTCCAAAGATATATTCAAGATAAGATGTACTTACATAATGTTGGCTTTATGAACGGCTGTGACCTTGTTTCGCCCCTTCTTGGTGGCATAATCAAATGCAAACTTTGCAATGCGGCGTGACTTCGCTCTTGTGATGATCTTCAAGCATTCAATCACACCAGGCACACTCTGAGCAAGCACACAAAGAGATACTCAGAACAGAGTTCAAAATAATGGATTCCATTCACACGATTGACTTCTGGTTAACTTTTAAGTACAAGTAATTTCATTGCAAAAGAGGAGAGGAATAGTTTTGATTCTCAAAAATGGCAAAGAGGACATCCTGCCAAAAAAAAAACATGAAGCAAGATGCAACAACATTATGTGGTATTCACCTGAATATGAGACAAGCAAAAATCTAGACAGTGTTTGGTTCCAACTATACTGGTGGTGATTATAAAACCTGAACATATTCTTAAAAAGGGGGTATAATGCTTTTTTTCAATCACATAGTACCATTCTATAGCACACTACAATGATGATGCAACCTTATGTTGGCCTGTAAATGCAGTAAATTAAAATAACGGCCTTGATAAAATTTGCTCTCGCATCATGGCTGTATCAAACGTCTTGAAATAGGCCTCCGTCTCTTTAAGAAGCTCCTATCCTTTACAACACGCTCCTTCAGCACGCTGTCTGTGACGTCATTACAACACTACTGCATCTCCTCCACATGCATTGAAACTACTATTGATCTTCGGTGCATTTTAATTTTGACTATTGGAAAGGAGCTACGCTTTATCACTTCGTGAACAATGGACATGCAGGATATTGTGCATCTGTACAAATTTGATTCTGCATCTGACCCGGAAAGTGACATTGAAGATGAACCTGAGAGAGTTCAGAGGCTCTTACAAGACGCCTCTGCTTGGTAATATTCAACCTTCTTGTCATAAATAAATAAATATACGTAATTTTGAAGCTACATTTTGCAATTTGACACGCAGTTCCACCAGAGTGACAAACTCTGAGTCTATCCATAAACTCTGGGTCAACATACCCCGCGATGGGAAACTCTGGGTATCTGATTCCAGTACAGCTGGTATGAAGTGGGCCAATCAACCCTGAGTATGTAAACCTTGAGTTACTTACGTGCACGCGCGCAATAAAAAGCCATCCTCAATGGATAAAAGATGACTCGAGCTGCCATGACAACCAAATGGAAGAGAGTGATTTATTCACCGTAATGGGTGAAATAAGCCAGTGTTTGAGGAATATGAGCCTGTTCTAAAGGTGTGTTCAGTCTTCAGTGACTATAGTGGCTTAAATCACCCGTAATTAGTCACACTTTTTGGTCGCTTCATCACTTTATTGCTTCAGTGACGTGACGAGCAGTGAATCATATGCATAAAATGTGTTTGAGGAGGCGTGGCAGCAGCATAGGATGGCTGCATAGAGAGCCCTCCTGTTACACTGGATATAAAGAGAGTGACAGCCGCTTGATATCGAATCAATTATCCTGATTTTTAATGTAATACTGTCGCCAGAGTCATCTCAACGTCCTAAAAAATGTCATTAAAAAAACACTGAAGCCGGACGCGAACCCGCGACCCATCGCTTCCAAGCGCAGCATCACAATTCACTGCACCATCATATTTTCAACTACGCATGTTCTACAGATTTAACTGTATAACAATATAAAAAAACAATTGAGCCTTAAAAGTGGATTAATTTAAATTAACATCTCCTCCTTTATATTATCCACAGGTTTGTATTCAGAGAACTTTACTACAGACGTCAGTAGATGTTTTAATGCAGATCAACCTCTCAGTGACTTTCACTAAATGCTCTGTATCCACAATGTTATAAAGAAAACTACCGTTTGCACAAAAAAAAACATAAAGCAACACAACATTAGTAATGATGTGAACACGTCTGTGGGGTGTGATGTTACTAATGTGTTTCAGAGAACAGTGTTAAGGTTCTTTAAAGTGTTCAGAAACGGTGTTCAGGTGGGCGGAGCCAGGAAGAAACCCAGTGTTTCTTTGATAAAACCTGCCAGCTACCAGGTTTAGTTCACGGACAATGTTGCCATGGCAACATACTCAGAGAAGAGCGTACCTCGCGTTTTTGGAATGGGATACTCAGAGTTTCCCTCATTTGAGCCCTAACATACTCAGAGTTTGAACATAACCCGCTTTATGGAATACCCCTCAGGTGTTAGCCAATTGCTGTAGTGTTGTTGACGCTGTGCTGCTGCCTGCTTGAGACGCGGGGGAAGGGCGCTTTGCTGTGGAACAGTGGGCGGTAACTTGGTTGGTGAGGAAAGGTCCGAGGCGAAGCTACACCTAAAATGGCTGCCCTTCAGAGTTTTAAAGTTTACTGAAACATATATGAATGAGCCAAGGCAACACCCCAGGGATGTTTTTAATGATGGAATGACATAGTAACATGATATAAATCTTGAAAAAGTTGATTTTACATAATACCCCCACTTTAAAGAAAATCTGAACGACTTTTCAAGTGAGTAACTTTTAAAAAACATGTGCAGGGTCGTTACCTCATGCTCCAGCGAGCTGTACTCCCCCTCAGTCTGCTCTCGGATGATGACTAGGTCCAGGTTATTATGGCGAGTGCTGTAGCCTGGCAGGCTGTTGACATGGACCACATTGGCAAACAGGTCCAGTTTACGCCTGGTGACAAAAAATAGACAGATCTGTTTATAGCACAATAAACACTCTTCAAACACTAAAAATATCCATTTGTTTTATTTACCTCAGTCTCATCTCATATGATGCCAGCTCCCCTTTGAACTCCATTGGGGTGTGGATCTTTCCTGGGTAACACATGTATGTTAGCGCATTCACTTTCTTTTTCGACCCAAACATTTTACTAAACTGCCGAAAATGACAACAATGTATTACTTTATAGAAACCTTTTATTGCCACTTTGTTGTTCTTCATGGAGGACAACAACTCTTCCAGTTTATCCTCACTGGCCATGTTCTGCACCTCACTGAGATGGAATTCATCAAACTCCACGGGGACATCTCCAGCCTTTGACCAAACAACACCACTAAACTTTAGTTGGTTTTTTTGGATACATTTCACCCCCATCTTCACCTTCTTTTTTCCCCATAATATAGACTATATCAACTGTACATCTTTTAGGCTTTCCATGTTATTCATGTGGGCTATAACGTACACGACTTTCATTCTGTAGGGTTGAGAGCAGAAAACAACAAGTTACAGTGCGAAATGTGTTGAAAACCCCTATAATCCTAAATAACCTAAACTTAATGTAAAATATGTTCATAAAGAGAAAAGAAAAATGACTGCATTCAATTAAACAGTTTGTGTGTGTTTCTGAATAAAAATATGTTGTGTTTAAAAGAGTAAACAACTGACTGCCATCTAGGAGTGTGACGATATATCGCGATATATTATGGTGCTATGTATCTTTTTTTTTTACTTTTTCTGCTTTTTCACTAAAATGTGCAGGTACGTCTTCACAGAAATGTTGTCACTGTTTGTTGAAGGAACCAATATATTGTTTACTGGAATATTGCACTATAATGGTGTCACTGGTAAGAAATACCCTTTTTTTTGTTTACAGAAAGCACTATTGGAGATACTTATACTTGACACTTATTTACAGAAATGTTAGTGTCACTGTTCATACTGTGCTGACCTCTTACCTTAAAGACGTCTTTGACAGCAGTCATGAGCTCAGGTCCCACTCCATCCCCCGGGAGCATTGTGACCTTGAATGTAGCATCAGCACGAGCAGGAGGGGACTCCACCCTGCTGAGACTAGCAGAGATGCTCACCGACCTAGAGGCCTGTTGCCACCACTTTGGGCCTCCCAGGCTCTGAAGGACAGCACACGTCACAAAACAAGTACTCCAACTTATCTTAACATGTAACTAAACCCTATGGTTTTGACTGAAGTGTGTCTAGGCTGGAAATGTGATGCCCTGGTTATGGGTGTTGGTGCTGGAGCTAGCAGCAGCCTCCGTCTGTCAGTGGACAGTTGCTAACTTTTGTAGGGGAGACGGTGCCAACAGTGGTGGTTCGTAACAAAAGCTGCCCCCAAAACGTCATCAGCCTCCATCTCAGCTAATAGCAAAATTTGATTGTAATTAGGGATGTCCCGATAGAACTTTTTCACTTTCGATATGATACCGATATTGGAGCCTTACGTATTGGCCGATACTGATATCGATCCATACGATAACAGCACGAATCATACATACTTTTATTACTTATTTTGTAGTGTGGAGTGTTAGAAAAGGCTTGATTATATATATATATAATTATATTTAATTATATATATATATATATATATATATAATTAAATATAATTAACCTTTTAGAATAACAATACAGTATTCTATTATTGAACAAAAGAAATTAAAAAATAAAATAGAAGATATTGAAAAAATAAATCCAAAAAAAACAACAATATACATTATATCAGAGATTTTAGATGCAGTCCAATATTCATTTTCTGGCTGATATGGGACCAATATCCGATATCAATATTGGATCGGGACACCCCTAGCTGTAATAGAATGGTTACAATCCAAAAAGGGTAGTCAGTAGTCACTCTTGCATTTTGGTTACATACATTTTGAACCTTCAACATAATATCTACAGTATTCTACAACTGAATAAAATAAATTAAAAATGAATAAAAAAATAATTAAAAAAATCCAGAAATTTTAATCCGATGATTTCAGGCTAATATCGGACCGATATCCGATATCGGATCGGGACACCCCTAATTTCAATAAATGTTCCTTTTTAAAAAATTGAGACTCATACCATTTGTTATCATCATTGTGTAATTTTTATGATGTAAATTGAGGAAGCAAAAGTAGTCTCAGCTCCAAATATTGGCTCAAGAAAATCAGCAGTACGTCTCGGTCATCGGCTGAGGTTGATAGGAAAAAAAAAATCAGCATCGGCATCTAGCCTAAAAAATCCATATCGGTCGATTCCTACAGCAAAAACAGTCTTGAAGTTGTCCAATCTAGTAGATTAACCACACACATTAGTTCATTCTCATCTTCTGTGTAGGTGCTAAACCTATTCCAAACCATATTGACACGGTGATCGCCACATAGTTATTGTTGTTGTTACAGTTATATTGATATTAGATGAAGATGTGGTGGTTAGTGTGGCTAATAAAGTACAGTACATGCCTACAATACATCCCCACACACACACACATTACACCAGTAGCAGTAAAAACTTGTAGTATACAAAACGCTACTTTTATTTTGTTCATTTGAAATTGTGTTGCAAAGGCTTGTATCTACGCTGAATTGCATTGTCCCCGTCAAATAAATACATGAATTAAAAAAAAAAATCATTAGCATCTTTCTTGGCATTCCTGTTGCTTGGTTTGATTTTCAGCATGTCATCTTTCTAACTATATTAAGTTACTGTTGATGTTACTGCTTGGTAAATTTGATATTTGCGTTAACAGCTGTAGCTAATTAAGTATTAAACCTATGTTTATGTTAACAATCTGACACGAGTCTGGCTAACATACGAGATCTTTACAGTAATTCAGTTAAGTGAAATAAGTTTAGTTTGTCCTTAACGGTTTAATACAAACAACCCCAGCCAGCACTATAATATTAACTATTAATCTAACTGTAATTATTTTAGTAGATTCATAAAAAAGCTTGTTGGTGTACCTGAACTTCTTTATGACGATTGCAAAATGTTTCTACATGCTACAATTATACCGTAAAGGTCAGTGTATGTTTTGGTCATTGAATTTTCCGTTCAGAAAAGGAAATCGAAAAACAAAAAACAAGAGGTTATGTGATTTTTGTTTTCAAATTTAAAAACTAAAATTGAAATTCAAGGAATATTTCTTCGTCAGGGTAAAGAAGGGATAAAAAAATAAATAAAAAACATTTAAAAATCAGGTTTTTCATTATGTCGAGACCGGAAGATGTTCTTTTCAAGATAAGAGCACATATGAGGACGCTGTTATTTTTCTGGTTCCAAAATATATGAATTAGGCTTGTCATCTGCAGAAACTGCTGCAAAAACGTCGCACCAAAGTGGGAGTGGGAGTTTTTCAGCAAAAAATTGTTAAGAGAATTTGCACGGAAAATAGTTTAATCTGACTTACTGGTAATATATGTAATATATTTGTAGCACTTTCTGCAGATGACAAACCTTGTTTTGCCATTTCAAAAATTATTTCGAAGTACGGTTCCAAAGAAATTTAAAACAGCAGGCAAAATATGGAGATAATTCATATATTTTGGCACCAGAAATACAGCAACGTCCTCATATGTGCTCTTATTTCGAAAAGAACAATTTCCGGTCTCACCATAATACAGTTGTGTGCGAAAGTCAGGGCACCCCTTTAAAAACAGCATATTTTATATATTTAAAAAGTTATATTCATATTTACTGTCTCTCTGGTATATGGGAAAAAAAGACAATATTGTCAGGAAACATTAATGCATAGTTACATTTTATTTTATAAATTGAACAAAATTACAAAAATGAAAAACATAATTTTGGCATGTGCAAAAGTCGGGGCACCCTGAGAGTTTCAAAGTGTCAGATTCTTTTTACAAGCTCAGACCTCTACCAGCTCATTGGTCCTGAAGCATGTGTCAACAATTGTCATTAGGGAGTGCCAGCTGGTGCCAATTTGAGGGTTTCTTAAATACGGCGACTCCACAAACCTTGTACAAACACTCAGCAACCATGGGTTCCTCTAAGAAGCTGTGTAAGACAGAAAAAATGAAAGTAATTGATGCCCACAATGCCAGGGAGGGTTACAAGAAGATAGCAAAGCATTTTCAGCTTGCAGTTTCCACAGTGCGAGGCATAATTAAGAGATGGCAGGTGAGGGGAACTGTGGAGGTCAAGAAGAGATCTGGAAGACCAAGGAAACTCTCGGAGAGAACAGCTCGTAGTCTGGTCAGAAAGGTAAACCAAAACCCACATTTGACTTCAAAAGACCTCCAGGAAGATTTAGCAGACTCAGGAGTGGTGGTGCACCCTTACACTGTGCGCCGATACTTGCACAAACAAGACCTTCATGGAAGAGTCTGTAGAAAAAAACCTTATCTACGACCTCATCATAAAATACAACGTCAAAAATATGCAACAGAAAATCTACAGAAGCCTGATGACTTTTGGAAACAAGTGCTGTGGACTGATGAAGTTAAAATAGAACTTTTTGGCCACAATAAGCAAAGGTATGTTTGGAGAAAAAAAGGAGCAGCATTTCATGAAAAGAACACCTTGCTAACTGTTAAATATGGGGGTGGATCCATCATGCTTTGGGGTTGTGTTGCAGCCAGTGGGACAGAAAACATTGCTCGGGTGGAAGGAAGAATGGATTCAATTAAATACCAGCAAATTCTGGAGGCAAATATCACAGCATCTGTAAAAAAGCTAAAGCTGAAAAGAGGATGGCTTCTACAACAGGATAATGATCCTAAACATACCTCCAAATCCACCATGGACTACTTCAAGAAACGCAAGCTGAAGGTTTTGGAATGGCCTTCAGTCTCCCGACTTAAACATTATCGAAAATCTGTGGGTAGATCTTAAAAGAGCTGTGTATGCAAGACGTCCTAGGAATATTGCAGAACTGGAAGCCTTTTGCAAGGAAGAATGGGGAAAAATCCCAAATAATAGAATCCAGAGACTTGTTGTTGGCTATAAGAAGCGTTTACAAGCTGTGATATCTGCCAGAGGGGGTGTTACTAAGTACTGAAGGTACTGATGCTGTAGGGTGCCTCGACTTTTGCACATGCCAAAATTATGTTTTTCATTTTTGTAATTTTGTTCAATTTATAAAATAAAATGTAACTATGCATTAATTTTTCCTGACAATATTGTCTTTTTTTCCCATATACCAGAGAGACAGTAAATATGAATATAACTTTTTTAATACATAAAATATGCTGTTTTTAAAGGGGTGCCCTGACTTTCGCACACAACTGTATGTCCTCTGGCATTTCTGTTTCAGTTTTTTGGTTTTAGAAACAAAAAATTTTAATCAACCGATTTCTGTTTGTTTATCCCTGATGATGAAATATGCCTTGAATTTGGAAACCGGGAAATCAAATAACCACTTGAATTTTGTTTTTCGATTTCCTTTTCTGAACGGAAAATGAATTGACCAATACATACACTGACCCGCAAGCCTACTAGAGTTAATGGTAAATAGACTTAATTTATATAGCGCTTTTATGTCTAAACTGAAGGAGTCTCAAAGCGCTTTACAATATCAACTCATTCACACACCAATGGGACTGAGCTGCCTGCCATGGGTCAATCACTGGGAGCAACTTAGCATTCAGTGTCTTGCCCAAAAACACTTCGACGCATAGACCGACTGGGATCGAACGCCCATCCTCTCGATCAAAAGACGACCCATCTACCACCTGACCCACATACAACGTATCAGCACAGTAATTTAAAAAGTATCCTTTACACTCACCTTGACCAACACTGCTAAGCTTCTTTTCAAGGCGACCGCCATCTTTAGCGTACGCTTCTTCTTCTTCTTCTACTAGATTTCCGGCAGGCTGTGCACTGTAGAGTGTAATGCTGCCCTCATCAGTTTAGGAATGTATAACTAATTTCCCCGGAAATATCAAAATTTCACACAAACAGAACAAGTTAAAAAAAAAGAAAGAAAAACGCACATTATCTGGTTTTTGGTTTTTCTGTATTTCTGTTTTGGTTTTAAATAAGTGAAACCAAATAACCACACTGTTAATTTGATATTTTGATTTGGTTTTAAAACGGAAAAAATGGTACACGGTCTGGGACCGGAACCCTTTTCTTCTTCTTTTTTTTTTCTTTTTGATTGTGTGGATTTAGCCAAGGAATAAAACTAACAAAAGGTGCCATGATCGGTCGGCAAACAATGACCTACACATATACATTTATGTTTTAATGGACCCACCCTCTGTGATGTCATCACGTAAAACGTAGTCTCCCGCTGACCATATGACTCAAAGGTATGTTTGTAGACTAACCTTATGTGTCCCGGAGCCATCACGTCCTCTCCTTTTTTATTTTATTGGTTTGTTCGTTCCCTGAAAAGGTTGTAGAAATGTTGAAAAATTAATATATTAAGTGTGGTGCTGATTTTTTAAAATATCTGTCGAAATATATTTTAGGCGGACTAGAAAATTACATGAACTCCTGCGCTTTCCTGGTAATCGGCGTGCGCTGAACACTAAATCCAGCACCCCCTTTAGAACGCGGGAAACGCTGTTGTGTTGTTTCGGTGTGTCCAGCGTCGAGCCGCCACTGAGCTAATCTCTGTGTTCACGGTCAACTTTAATGTCCCACCGACGCCTGAAGCCCTAACCGAAGTTTAAGCCCGACCGTGAACACACTGTCTGCGTGTGAGTCCCGAGACTCGTCTGTACCGGTACAGACCTCCAAGAACTTTGAGCCTTTAGCTCCAAAACAAAGAGACCCTGAAGCCCACCGAGCGGCAGCTCTGCCGCCAGCATGGACACGTTTCAGAAGGTGGAGAAGATCGGAGAGGGAACCTATGGAGTGGTTTACAAGGCCAAGAACAAACTGACCGGCGAGACTGTGGCTCTGAAGAAGATCAGGCTCGACACGTAAGTTTGACGTTCAAGGACAGACAGAAGCCCCAGCCCTTTGACTGGTTACACTGGGAATAGTGACAGCAGTACAAGAGCTCATTGTTTGGTCCAGATACATGCTATAGACCAGTGTTTATATACTGGAGATACTGGACAGAGAGAGAGAGAGAGAGAGAGGAAAATTAACAAATTAAATCATTTAAAACATGTTTTTTTATTATGTATTTTTTAAGTTGAAAAATTATAATTATACTAGATTTTACCAGCAACTGACAGAAAAAAAGAATATACAAACTACATAAAATGACACCAAAAACACACACATTAAGAGAGAAACATATTTACTTTTTCCAAAAACACACAAAACGACAACAAAGACACAATAAATGAGAGAAAAATCCTGAAGATCATTACACACACACACACACACACACACACACACACAATTTAAATAATACCAAAAACACGCAAAGTAAGAGAAAAATATACTGAATAGTAAAAAGAACAGACAAACAACAATTGACAAAAAAATAAATAAATAAAAATAACAAAATGATAAAAATGATCTGGATTAGATCATGAACTGAGTCCTGGTTCCACATCAGGAGGGAAATTACTGTGGAAATGTTAAAAACTTTAGAAATAGATATATTCAGGAGGCACTAAATACTGTTTTATTCCACTTATTTACAAAAGTACATCATTTAAAATGTGTCTTATCACTCCTTTATTCCATTATTATGCTCTATAAATGTTTTTTTTCCCCCACAGAATTCTGAGCAAAATGTTCTAGTCGGACAAATGAGGTACTTGGATTCAAGAGAAAGAGAAAGGGAGTACTTGAGCTAAAATGTTTGAGAACCACTGCTATAGATGTGGGGTTCTCAAACATTTTGGGCCCAGAGACCAGAAAACCATTTTCATGGATCCCTTATAGCCATTTGTAGCCCTAAAACAGAGTGATCTATTATATTCTTTAGTTTGAACTTTTCAAGTTAAATATCTAAGATTTTTATATTAGAAAAAAACTTTAAGAGCACCTTTTCTAGTCTTGTACATGAAGTAAAATGTGTTGAAGTATTACCAATAAAGTCAATACGTGCAAATTTATTTAAAAAAAAACAGGTGATACATTAGTGCGTTAAGTCCAATATCTATTTAATGTACAGGTAAAATGTGTTTGTTTTAATGGTTCCATTGGTCCCAATTTGTAGTTAGACACATTGGAAATTAAATAACATGAATAATAGTTTAGTTTTATAAAGAAAAATATTTCACACATCCCAGTTTGACACACACTTATATAGACAACTTGGAGATTCATTGATCAGAATTTAATCTTGTGAATAATGAACATTATCTGATCAAAACGTGCAAATAAAATATACTTCAAATTTGATACGATACTTGTTACTGATACTAGCATTATCATTGTTAGTATATTTATTACCTAAACTGATATTGAATGCACCCCCTGCGTGATTGACTGGATCCTATTGTCTAAATGCTAAATATAGGCCGTGGCTATTCATACAGAAACATATGAATAGAATCCCAGTCTATTCATACGCAGCACCCCTCATTGACCAGTTTAGGTCATGTGAGAGGTGCACCACGTGACCTAAAGCTCCGTCAGTTTTATTTTCGCTCATATTTATTTTTAGCTACCCCGCTAACCCTTAATTTTTTCATATATGTA
Organism: Gouania willdenowi; assembly: GCF_900634775.1. NCBI lineage: Eukaryota > Metazoa > Chordata > Actinopteri > Blenniiformes > Gobiesocidae > Gouania > Gouania willdenowi. The sequence goes on along the minus strand of NC_041048.1, from coordinate 24,183,908 downwards.
TTTTTAAAGGTGGAATTTGCTGTTTTAAATATGTTAAAATTATATATGACAAAAGTGGGATTCAAACCCATGTTAGTGGAGTGATGGATCCTTGAGTCAGGCGCCTTAGACCACTTGGCCATGTGGACACAGGTACATTATGCTTATGTAGAAAAGGTCCATAAAAAACACGGAATACATACCCATAGTTCCGGAGTCTATTGATAAGTTTTTGTATCAATAGACACTTCGCTAAATATTTCCTCTACAGTTGAAGTTGTACCTATGATACTTTACATTGTAGTAACCTCTCAAACCTTCAGATGTCAACATTTTTTTTAAATGCATGCACTGACAAAGTCCTTTTTCACCCTAAAATTTAGGACGCCATTTGTAGTTGTTTCTAAGATATAATTAATTCATATCATGGTTTACCATCTGGATAAAAATCTGTTAGTTACAGTACTTGTCATAGCGCTTGTTATGAGATTGTCTCTCATTTTTCTCAGGGGCACTTTCAGAGAGTGAGAATGTTTGTAATCACCCTAAATTGTAATTAATGATTGTATCGTAGATTATTGATCATTTATTTTCATTTTATTTAAGTAATTGGAGACGTTGGACCTGTGGTCAGTGAGGTTCCTTGTGCTGATCTGATTATGCCTGATAGATGACTTACAAATATAAACATTAACCTTGCTTGGATTTAACTTTATTATGCTGTGTACACTACAGTCAGCCTCTGCTTTGAGCCTTTTGCATCAGAAAACTGGATTTAGTGTATACAGTTGTGAAAAACAGATAAAAGCTACTGTTTAAGTTTTTATGAAAGTCAAACTGGGAGAGTGGCTCAAACAGATTTGAGGAGCAACATCAGTCCAGCAGTGTGCAGTGCTAGGAACAGCTGAGATACTGGGCAGAACCTTCAAACTGTCAGACCTGTGGGAGAGGAGGAGGAGGACCCCCGCTTTAGGAAGACAAACATACATAACACCCCAAGAGCTTTAGAGAGGAGGGTTACAGGAACTCGTGGATCACTGAAATGTCAAACATTTTAGGTTCATTTAAACTAAGTTGATCAAAACGTAATCAATAAACCTGATCAGAGTCAGTAAACCATTGATCCCTGAGAGGAAACTGGGTGACATTAATGCAGTTCTCATATATCTTTATATGACATAAATAAATAAAAAGAAACAGCCAGAATAATCCATGTCACTATAACTTATATCTACCTTTGAATTGTATCTTACTTTATTTTTGACATACATTTTGGTTTAATTATTCCTTTTTTTCTTTATTAGTATTTATTGTTTCCTCGCAGGAGTTAGAAACTAATATTTTCTTTAAAAAATGATAAATATTTCTAAAAAAAAAAAAAAAAAAAAATGGAATTAAAAAAATTAAAGTGCAAAAAATGGAATTTGGAAATAAATCAAACTGATTTTATAGGGCCCTAGTTTATTGTCATGCAGCTTTTCATAGCAGCACCTAAATATAAGAAGCAGATACAACAAACAGCGCCTACTGATCAGGTTCATATATACGTTTTTGATTGGACCAGCTCTTAACAGATATGCATTTTAAAACATATCCAAATGCATTGCACATTATTATAGCCAAAAAATGTCAAATTAAAATTGTCTTTCACTTGTTTAGTTAAATGTTGCTTATTTTAGGCCTTTTATTTAAGTAATTCATGAAAAAATATTCTGTTAAATTATTTTATGTTTATTTGTTTTGTGCTTTAAAAAGAGCCAAAAAGGTTGTTGTTTTTTTTAATCACATAAGACTGTTAGTTATGGAATAAGATCATGAAGCATAAAGACTGCAAGACATGTGATGTCACATCATGGTTAATTTATTAAAAATAATTGACAGATTAATCAAAAATAATCCTTTACTACAGCCCTAATAACAACTCAGCGATGGGCAGCTGTACAACACATGCTATGTCATATTATAAACCAGCAGGGGGTGCTCACGGTCAACAGTGATCCATTGGCTATGTAGGCAGTGCTGCTATGGATTCACCTTTTTCTAAATGCTTTCACTTCTCTCAAGAGTTTACATAAAATATACATCATGTGAATAAATCACACTCAAAGAAGGGTTCTGGGCAGCAGTTGCTTTCCTAAACAGTAAAATGCTGCTAAAGCCTAACGGCGGATAATGAATATATATATTAGTTACAGTTACAGTACATAGTCACCAATTTGTTTTAGTCTGCTTTGTGCACACTCTCTGGCTGAGGGGAGGAGGATAATTGATTTCTCTTTTAACATCAGTGAAACCGAAGGCGTCCCGAGCACAGCCATCAGAGAGATCTCCCTTCTGAAAGAGCTCAGCCACCCAAACATTGTGAAGTAAGTTTTTCATCCATCCAAACCCTTCCAAACTGGAATAACTGGAATTAGTTTGTTTCCCTGTTTGCTTTTGAACCAATTAACCTGTTTTCTTTCAGACTGCGCGATGTGATCCACACAGAAAACAAGCTCTACCTTGTTTTTGAGTTCCTTCATCAGGACTTGAAGAAGTTCATGGACTCCTCCTCAGTCACCGGTATCCCTCTTCCTCTGGTCAAGGTATTCAACACCTCAAACTTGTTTTAATTATGTGGGGGAAAAACGGAAAATAAATCCCTGTGAATGTGAGCCTGTGATGTTTTGTGTTTTTGCGGTTCTAGAGTTATCTTTTCCAGTTGCTGCAGGGCCTGGCCTTCTGTCACTGTCACAGAGTCCTTCATCGAGACCTTAAACCTCAGAATCTGCTCATCAATGCTCAGGGGGAAATCAAGCTGGCGGACTTTGGCTTGGCCAGAGCCTTTGGAGTACCCGTTCGCACTTACACACACGAGGTAAATCGAGGACTACAGTAGATCTGTTGACAAAGACAGCAGATTTGCCTACAATCACCATTAAAATACTTTTTTACAGTTTTAATGCTGCGTTCACACCGGATGCGTCACAAAATGTTTGTACATCCAGATTACATACAAAGTCAATGGATAGATGCGTCCCAGAGGCAAAATCTTTCCTGTGCGGCCGTGCGGTCCAATCCGCACGTCAAGAGCGTTGGCCATGTTTGCGCGCTCCCGATTTTTCGTCATATTGGCACATTCGAAAGAGTTGAAAACATTGATTTCCTGTTTCGCATGACGAAAGCCAATCAAAGGCTTTGTTGACGATGACATCAGGCCTTCAACACGGACACCGGTCTATTCACACATCCAACCATAGAGTAGAAGCTGTGTGTGACCATCTGGGGCTGTATGACACAGCCTTTATAACCGGGACCAGACTAGGAAAGATTAGGCGTGAGCGAGGAGGTTGTAGTAGCAGGGAAAAGTTCTCTCTGCAGTTTTCATCTTTGAAAGTCGGCACTGAGCTAGGATAGCATTTGCCGCTAATGACACTGGCTTTTTTCATTGGTGGTTTTTGTTCATGAGAGGAGAAAAGGGAGCTGGATGTGTCGCTGGTGGGCGGTGCTTTGCTTCAAACGCGCATATGAAGCAAATGAGGACAGTTTTTGATCCTGTGGAACGTGTCATGCGTCCGGTGCCGCAGAAGACTCATTCGGTGCGAACGCAGCATTAGGTCATTGCAAAAATCCTTCTTTGCTTTAAGTGTTTGTTTAAAATGATCAACTTCAAAATAACTCTTTTTCTATAAATGCTCCCAATTTAAACCTGCCAACATTTACCCATTTACAAACTTGTTTTCTTGTTGTCCCTACTGTCCTGGGTGAGTCAGAGTGTTGGGAATATATATAAAAAGGTTTGACATGAAGTGTGTTATGGGTCAGTTGCTATTGTGTTGAGCTGAAACATGTCAATGTTTTATGCTTTATCCAGATCCACATTTTTTGTGGTTGCACTGATTTTATTTATTTATTTATTTATTTTTTACATTTTCCTCTTGTACTCACCAGGTGGTGACACTTTGGTACAGAGCACCTGAAATTCTCTTGGGTTGCAAGTATTACTCCACAGCAGTCGACATCTGGAGTCTGGGATGCATCTTTGCTGAAATGGTAACGCACTTGCAATGACACAAGAAATAGTTGACAAATGGCTGCGTTCACCCACAGCGCGGTTCTCCCATCACAGATCACTAGGAGGGCTCTGTTCCCCGGCGACTCGGAGATTGATCAGTTATTCCGAATTTTCCGCACTTTGGGGACCCCTGATGAAACAGTCTGGCCAGGAGTTACATCGATGCCCGACTACAAACCATCTTTTCCAAAGTGGGCTCGGCAGGATTTGTCCAAGGTGGCGCCACTTCTTGATGAAGATGGAAGAGAGCTGCTTGGAGTGAGGACACTTCTGTTTTATACCTGTTTGTTAATACCAGGTTTGGGATCAATTCTAATTGTAATAGCATAATTGATAATTAATTGCAATTATGGCATACTTATAATTATAATAGTAATTCTAAAAATCTGTTGCTGTCATAATCGGAAGTAAATTGTAATTGAGTTTAGATAACTGACATTAACATTAAAGCTGTTCCGATGCTTGTATTTACTTTGTAGGTAAATCTGCAAAATGCAGACAATACAAATCTTTCTGCAAATACAGATGTTGACATTGAACTTTTTGGGGGTTTTTTCCACACAAACTGATTCATATTTTTTTCTTCTTTTCATTTTGATTTACAGGAGATTCTCACGTATGATCCCAACAAAAGGTTGTCTGCTAAGAACGCTCTGGTACATCGTTTCTTCCGTGATGTCACCATGCCACTTCCTCACCTCAGACTCTGAGGAGGTATCGGCTAGTTTTCCACTCACTTCTAGTGCACGGAGTAGAAAGAAAAAGAACTGGACACTACAGGAAACGTTCAACTCTTCAGTTCCTGAAACTTCCCCTCAGAGAGCTCCACTGGTTTCAAGCAAGTTTAACTGAATTTTCCACTTTTTCATGTTTGTGTTGCTCAGGTGGATGTTAAAGTTCTCCGTTGTTTGATCTCCAGCTTTTTATGTATCATCTGGGTCCGAAGTTGTTTGAAGCCATTTTAAAAATGCACCTTTATTTGTCTAAAAATATTTTTATCCATTTCCTGTAGGATTACTTATCCAACGGCAATTTCTACTCACTGTTAGACCTTAGGCTTTACAGTTTGTGCCTCTGCTGTCTTCTTATTCCAGATTTTATTCAAACTAATTGAAGCGTTTTATAAATATTGTTTATTTACAATAAAAAAAAAATAAACACAATTTTTAAAAAGCAGTATTTGTATGAATATATGTACAATGAATCTTAATCCTGTTCAACACAGTTTTGGAGCTTTAAGAAATCTGTTTAATGTTAGAGCCAAATTCAGCCATGTCAAAGGTTTTGTGAGGTTTCTACAAGTAATTTAAGCACAATTAATGCTGTTATATCAAAATTACCAGGCTTTGTCCATGGATCAAATCAAACAATCATACTGTCTTGCAAAAAAAATCCTACCCTGACATTATTTTCTCAATGGCCACTTTTGGGACCACCAGGGGGCATCAGGGCCCACTTTGGGCATCTCTGTACTAACATCTACACTTGTAATGTGGCCATAGCTAATTCATATGGGAAGGTAACACAAAGTGAAAAACACTGACTGTTAAGACGGTGTCAGTGTGTTTCATGTTCACATAAAATGTGCTGCCTTTTATATTCTGTATTTATTTTTTTATTTTTTTTAAACCAGTGGAAATCTCTGTATGCTTCCACACATGATGGAAGTTTTCTGATGAAAGATGATACTTTGGCAGCTTCTGTCCTCCAGATGACACACAATACTTCAGAACTCTTTGGAAAGTATGTGTAATGAGTAAAACCTCTGAGTTATGGAAAATTATTTAACTTTTAAGAACTAGACCAGCATTTTAAAATTTATTTATGGCAGACACCTGAAGATGTATTCTTACAAATGTATGGTGAAGAAATGGTGATCTTTGACATAGATCAATTTTTTTAATGAAGTGTGCTTATTTGTTTGGAAAGTTAAGGTTTTCCACAATAGAAAGTATAATTTTTTTTTTTTTTTTTTGTTCATTATGATCATTGAAACTCCAAAGAAAGAAAATATTGTATTTTCTTTCTCTTGGTATTGAAGTTTTCTGAAGTGTTATATAACTTACACTAGCACTCCTCAGAGTTCACGATTCCAACAATGAATTTGCCAAAACCACACATGAATGTAATAAAATGAAAAAAGCCACTGAAACATTCAAACTTTGGAATGTTTGGGTGTGTGGAGCTCAGACTTCCAGTTTCTTCTTCATGATGAGCTTGTAGAGGATCTGGTAGCCATCGTCCCAGGCATACAGCAGCTGCTCCTGAGGGTTGTACTTCAAACTGGAGTGAGATCCATAGCGTTTTGGAAAGTAAACCAGTGGAGCGTCTTCATTGGTCACCATGTCATTGACGTCAAACACGCACTGCACACGTGAGCGTCCTGGCTGCTTGGAGTTGTACACCACGTACAGGGTGCCACAGATGACGAACGCGCCCTCTGCGTTCTCTCTGGGACAGTTGGTGTCCCACATCTGCTCAATGTCCAGAGAGTTGGCGTCTACTTTAGCCAGAGAGATGTGCCTCTCATTTTGTCGTGTGGCGTAAATGGCCCAGAGGCCTTCCTCATCCACTGCCAGGTCCAGGGCTGTCTCTGGGCTCAGGCCGTACACTGGGACGTGTTCCTGCACTGGAAACACTGCACTGTCTACCACAGTCTTACTCTTCATGTCGTATTTGACCACCATTATCTCTTCAGCCTGCTTGATGTAATACACATAGTTGTTGTACACCACGTGTCCTGTTCCGGTCCAGGCCGATGGCAGCTTCAGCTCGCTGGACAGAGCCACGCCCAGTGAGCGGGTGAAGTCCTGCACTGAGGAAAACTCGTGGACAGTGTCACCATCAGTGCCATTGAGAATATAAACCTTTCCTGAGGTCCCACTGATGTCTTTGGTCCACATTCCTTTCGGCCCACCAACCCTCTTCAGGATCTTCATAGCTTTTATGGTGGAGATCATGTCACTGCAGTCTGAGAAAGAAGAAAGACTTAATATGAAGACAACAGTCATTCCATTCATTAACATGCAATGTTGAACATGACTATATGGCAAAGATGTCCTGCTGTGTTCTTCAGTGAATGACCTCTGAGCACCGAAATGTGATGAAGTGTAGCAGATCATGAAAGAATCATTCACATTGGGATACAAGCATGACATTTGGTACATATACTCTTCAAACCCCACTCTGTTAAAAAATAACGCTGGCCACTCAAAATTCCAAGATGGCGACCGCAGAATTCAAGGTGTCCATCCAAAAATGTGTTTTTTCCTCAATAACTCAAAACGCATTGGTTTGAAGCCCCATAAATGTATTAAAGTTGAATATAAAGTTGGGTATTGTGGATATTTTGGTACCAAGTACATGTCTGTATCTATTACGGTTTTTGAGATACAACATATAGTTACTTGTACAGACTCCGGAGAGCAAGACATTTGTAACATTGATTGTTATTAAGTGAATATGGTAATATGAAAATGTTACCCAACTTTATATTCAACTTCAATATATTTATGAGGCTTAAAATTAATGCATTTCGAGTTATAAAGAAAAAAAAAAACAAACACATTTTTGGACGGACATCTTGGAATTTTGCATTTCCAGTGTTATTTTTGAAGACTGCATTGGGTTTGAAGAGTATATGTGCTAAATTTCATGCTTGTATCACAAAGTGAACGATTCTGGCTATATTTGCAATTATCTGCTCCACTAATATTCAGTCTAGGAGTTTAAATCAATGGTGAATTTGTCACCAAATAACTTCAACACACATTACTTTCATGTTCCATTTTGGTTTACCTTTTACACTTTAGCACCTGAAGAAAACAAGGGCAAGTCTAAATGCGAACAAATACGTTTCTTTAACAAATAAAACTAGATAGAAGTGCTCTCATGGTATTATTAAAAATCATTTAAATTTTTTTCAAGAAAAAAAGCAATTTGTGTTTAAGGGCTGAACATGATGTGGCACAAGGTGATGAGAAGCAGGCTGATCACTGGTAGGGAAGTGGTACAGTACAGCACGTTATTGGAGCAGACTCTATTAAACCAGGAAGCAAGAGGTGGCTTTCAATTTAATATAAAGGACAAAAAAAAGAAAGAAAGAAATATAAAAAAATTTCCAACACTCCATTGGAAATAATTATATTCAGTGCAGGTGTTTTTTTGATGTGTAAAGTCTTTCAGAGTTAGAAAACAGTGATGGTGTGATTTCAAGTCAGCACACACGAGTTGTTCCTCTGCTATAAATATAGAGTAAAATGTGTGGGGAAAAAAAAGACTAAATAATATGCTTTAACAGCCCAACTGATTAGATACATCCATCTCTCTGTACCATCTTAGTGTTTATATCCAACACAGGACTGTCAACTAATCCCAAGGATTACCAACCACAGCCTCTAATTTCTCATGAGTTTGACTCTCAGGTGTATTCGGATGTTGTTTTTACTTCTTTCATGGTTTTCTCTCAATCTTTAATCAGCCAGTGTTAGTTTCTGTTGGTCTTTAGTTAGTATGTTTTTTTTTACCTGCCTTGTTTGTGTCTGTGGGTCTGGCCCCTTTGTGTTTCTGCCCCTCCCCATCGTTTTTTTTTTTTTTTACCAGAATGCAGATGTTTACTGTTTGAAATAGTTTTTGAAGCACCCAGCATTACAGATCATTGTTAGAAATATACATGAATCCACAAGAAAGCTCATCTGCCGTTCTCATCTCTTCAAATCACATTCAGTGCCCAGTGTTAACTGTGAAAGCAAATTTTATTTTTGTTTAAGTCACAGTCTTTTGACTGAAATGCTATTTAATTTTAGTCCAAATGTAGACATCAGACTGTTTCAGTTACAGTCTAATTTTAGTCAACTAAATGACAAAGATTTTAGTTGACTAAATCTGTTACAGATATAGTCGACTAAAACATAAAACATGAGAGTTTATGCATTTTTTTTAAAGATTAATTTAGCATTTATCAACCTGATATGGGATGATATTATTGTTTGTAAATACACAGACAGATTTGATATGATCCACAAACACAATCAGCTTAACAATAATAATAATAATAATAATGCAGTGGATTTGTACAGCGACTTTTTTGTGGTCACTCAAAGCACTTTACATGAGATAATTCTTTCACTTCACATTGAATGGTGGTAAGCTACTATTGTGGACACAGCTGCCATAGTGCGCCATCGGTTCCTCCGACCACCACCAATACTCACTTACACACCACATTCATACTGGGCAATGTGGGTGAAGAGTCTTGCCTAAGGACACAATGACATGTCAGATACCACTAGCTAGAGTACAGCCACCTCACTGTGGCACCTTACTTCTTATTGGATCACTTACCGGCTTGTCCCACCATTGAAGCATCAACATTAATTTTGTTTCCTGTTAGCCTATAAAGCTCTACATGATCAAGCTCCTGTGTATCTTAGAGACCTGTTAGTGCCCTATCGTCCAGGCAGAACACTCCTCCCTCAGTTTGCTGGTCTTCTGGAAGTTCCTAAAGGGTCTGGAAGAAGAACAGGAGGCAGAGCATTCAGCGACCAGGCTCCTCGCCTCTGGAACCAGCTCCCAGTCTTAGTACGGGAGGCTGCTACTCTAACCACAAGGAAAAAAGCCCTAAACCTAAAAATAGGAACTAAAAACTAAGATTATATAGTAGAACATCAACATTATATTCAAACACGATCCACCATCTACACATAGCTCTAATGGGCTGCAATGGGATGATGTCCAGTCAGACACATTTGCGCCGCTTTGTAGACAACCCCCCACTTCTGTACCTCGTTGCATAATCCATCATACTGCTCACACTGCTTCACACCATTTACACTGATTTCCACCCCATGTATCATTACGTGCGACCAGTACAAGACGAAACGTCGTCTGTAGTGGTAGCATTTCCCTCTGCTCTCTTTTCTTTTCAGGTGTCTTGATGTCGGAGCTGGAAGTTCCTGATCGATGGTTCGTGGCTCAACTAGTCGAGAACACTCTGATGGGCTGTCCTTCTATCCTATTGTGTTTGTTTCTCTTCACTAACTCAACCAGTCAAAGCGGATGGCTGCCACCTCTGGAGATTTATTCCTATAAAAAAGAGGGAGTTTTTTTCTTCCCACTGTCGCTAAATGCTTGTTCATGTGGATCTTGTTGGGTTCTTTCTATCTAATTTAATTAATTTAGTTTTGATTGGATTTTGTCCCATGTGAACATTACAGTTTTGTTTTTATTATTGAATGAAAAAAAATCAGTTCACTTTGACATAATTTTTGTTCACATGTATTTTTTTTAATTATTCAAAGCCATGTCGTTGACAAAAACCTAATTATTAATTTTTCATCAACAAAATGAACTCTAGCTGGGTCCTACACTGCCCTGTGACAACTTCGCCACCTGCTTTACCTGACTTGCGTTTCTCACCTGAGAGCTTTGAATATTTGGTCTTCTGCTTCTCCTGTACCAGAGTCACCTGCTGCTCGATCAGCTTGTCGTCCACATCCACACACGGCTGAGCACCGTTCTGGGTCTCTAAATAGTCCAGTTCACGTTCTACACGGTCCACCCTCGTCCCCACGCTGTCCAGGCTCATCCTCAGGGTCTCCTTTTCTTTGTCCAGGTTTGTCAGTTGTGAAACCATCTGTTGCTTCAGCTCGCGTAGCTCGGAGGCGTAACGGCTGGTCTGTTCGTGCCACAAAGAGATCCTGTCCTAATTCGATAAGTTACGCACACAGAGAGGAAGAGACGAGAAAGCCGAGTTAGAAAACTGGACGATTTCCCTGAAGCATTTCTGGGTTTAATTTTCAGTTCTTTTTGGCATCGGTGAACATTCTATGGCACAACAAGAGAACAAGAAAGGAACTCATCCTGCAAAATAAACCCCAAACAAATTCACTCCACATGTGGAAAACCTGTTCACTCTGCTGCTGCAAAAGACTCTGACCTTTGACCTCCCAAGGTGGTAAGCCAGGAATAGAGATTTGGTCGACACGTAGGGAGAATGGTGCAATCACACATGCTTTCAGCATATGGAAGAATAAAGAGTTGAGAAACTTGAAATACTTTAATCCCAGAGTTACCAGCACGGGGCCCAAGGGCACCAGGCACTACTGCTCTTCTCACCAATGAGCTGATAAAGTTTTAGTATTAAATCAACCATCTTTAAATGTTTATTTTCACTGAAACATTGTGACAAATGTTTTTAAGTGTTCTGGTGTATGGTCAGTGTTATGTTATATATAATATGATTTATATAAGATATATTTTTAAAAATGCAAGGTGGATTTTATAGAAAATTTTTATAAAAAATGAAACCATTGCATGAATTAGGAGAAATAAAGTGTTTCATGTTGAAACCTCAACATTTCTTACCTTTTGAAGTTACTGCTAGCCTTCCTTATTATCTTATCCTCTAATCAAAGTGAAATCGTTATAATGTAATATTTAGGAACTGCTTTTCTAACTGGTAGCTCTTTGGACTATACGGTACCGATGAAGTAGCTCACAGTTTAAGAAAGGTTGGTGACCCCTGCTTCAATCATTATGGTCCATGACGAGACCGTTCTCCTGAAAGATGTGTATAAACCATCCTGAAGTTAAATTAATGTGGAAAAAAACAACAAATCTCAAATACTGTAAAAAAATAAAAACAAACACTTTCATTCATATTATTTATATTACAGTTATTATGTGAGGCTGAACTGCAACTTGTGAGCTCTAACCAAAACAAGAAGCTCATAGTTCATTTTCAGCATCTCGTATTTTCCAATATTCCCTCCAGGTTTTGCCCACATCTGTATTTCATTGCCATTGCCATATTCCTGGAAGCTTCCTCTCAAAGGGACTCTGAAGCTCAGGCCTCTGCAGAAAAGGTAAAGGGAGTCTTACCTCAATAGCAAGCAGCCTCCGCTCCAAGTAGTCAATCAATGCTTGGTGCTGAGCAGTGGCCAAGCAGGCCAAGGTGAACAGGACAAACAGCCCTCTCATTGTGTCTTAGCTCAGTCTCCTTTGGCTTCTGTGAAATGGTTACTGCAGGTTTGGTCAGAGTGAGTGGAGAAGGCAGCAGACTCCCAGAGGTGGGCTGGAATGTTTTACTAAGCTGTCTGGGAGGAGCCAGAAACATCTGGTGGAGATGGAGGCTCACAGTTCTCAGAGAGACAAGATAAAGACTCACTTTTATACCTGGAATACAAACAATGATTTTTGTCCTATTTATATACTGGTGTTATATTTATATAGTATTATAGTATAGTATATAGTATTATTTATTATAGTATATTTATATATATATTTGCAGATGTTTACTGTTTGAAATAGTTTTTGAACCACCCAGCATTACAGATCATTGGAGTCTGAACTGTGTGTAAATATAAATATGGCTTTTGCCACCAAAACGATGTTGAAAAATCCACAGGAGAGCTTAACCTTTATTGTAACCCTTCTTCACTACAAACATCCGGGTTCAGAGTTTCTTATAATGCCATTTCCAGTCATTTGAGTGAAATTAATCTGACCAGAATCAAACCTCAGCATGGTTCATCAGTGGGACAAAGAATAATAACTGGTTGTTTTTTCCCCCCAGTCTGCTTTGTAATAACACGCCAACGTCTAAAGAGAGGGTGGATGATTAGTGTTTATGTTGTTCACAAACTCCACTGGTCTGGCATCCTGTTTATTGGACCATTCCCAGTTTACTCCAGTGAAACAAACCTCGTCTGATTTTTGTTAAAATGGTGCAACAAATAATCCTAAAAATATTGCTTCACTGGCGTTTAACAGCATTTCTCTCTACAGTTGGATTCACAACAATGGATGTGTAGGAATCACAGCATGAGTGGAACGATTGCAGTGTGTGATTGTCTCACACAGGGAGGGCAAAGAGAGTTGACCATCGTAGGTGTCATGAGTAATGATACTGGTCTACATTACTTGCCCCTGCTGTACTGGTGCAACTATTGTGCATTTTTAGTGAGCCATGTCCATCAGAGCTGCAGTTGATACCAACCAATAATCATCCAGGAGCTTTTAAAGTGATTTTTGTTTTGATCATATTTTTGAACCTACACCTGCTCTATGGGGTGATGGGTGAGATTTCCAATGTGTCCCTGATGTACTACTAGGGGTCTGTGCTTAAAATATAGTTATTTGTACTGTACTGTTTAGCACCACTATGTTGTTACTAGCCTGCATGTGTTTTGTGATACTAACTAATCTGTCTGTCAGTCATGTTTTCCTATTTTTTGTGTAAACACTGGTTTTTCTAACTTATTTTCTTCAGTGCCTTATTCATTTAGTTCATATAATTTATTTTTTTAGCACTTGTTCACAGTGTTTTCCCCCCATTCTTTTATTTTATTTATATAGAGTAATGTAATTTTAAAAGGACTTTAAAAGTATTGTATGTGTATTTATTTTAGGTAACTTTTAAGATAGTTTTTTGTTTTCTAAAAGTAAAAGAAATGGACAAGGACAAAGATATTCAGGTGTATGAGGATTTCTAACTTGGCAGTGGAATTTACTGTGATGCAAAGGGCCCTAAAATCTCGCCGAGGGCGCAAAATTGCTTAGGGCTGACACTGATCCCAGGGTTTTTCATTGAGTAGTAGATTTAGTCGCTCGTTTGATTAGTTTTAGTTTCCTTGCCTGTTTTTCTGCACATGTCCCATTGGGAAGCTGCTCCTGAGTATAACAAATTGAGCCGTCTGGTTTTAAAAACAGCTTTCTTTTGCACCTAAAATCTCAGCATTAAGTGTGTGAGGTTCGTCTTACGTCTTATTTTCTGCTGAGCTGTGGGAAACACTTCATCTCACACTCTTTCCATCCAGTTCATGAACAAGTAGAACACGTCAGTGGTACTGTGGTGCACCGACTGTGCTATCCTGTAGTTTCCTCCTGCCAACAGCGCTCCATTGTACAAGGTCGTGACTCATTTGTACGTCGGCCAAATCTGTTCTGAGGCCACTTTGTCTGCATGTAGGGTCGTATAACGGAGACAAGATGCACCACTGATGTTTCAATAATGTGTGCGTGTGCTCTATGCTGTGTTTATGAGTTCACTTTTGATTTATTTTTGAAATTTCAATCATGTCTGAGAAATATTTTTAAGAAGTGTGTCATCAATGGAAAGTCTGGATTCTGTCAATATGAAGGAATACCAAAGATTGACTGTTTCCAAAAGGCACGGGGGCAGTTTTTGGGACTCAGAATGAGAAAGGTCTTACTCTCTTTTGCACAAAGGATGTTTGCATTGAAAATGGGCCAATTTATTGTGAATTGCAGCAAAGTGAGTTACTGCAGATATTTGAACACAAATTTGATTGATCACACTTTAAAATGAGGTGTCTTGTAAATATCATGCTATCAAAAACAGAAAATCAGACTTGCAGGCATATTTATTTGGTCTTTTTTATGCTTCGGGCGCTGCTTTACCATTTAATCGTCTTTATGTGTAGCAGCTTCCTGTATCTGCTTCAACAATGTGTCATTTGTTGACTCCTCCTACTTCTCCTTGAAGAGGTCATCAGCAAGGTGTGACCACGCCACACTGATGAGTGAAGCTGGCTTTATACTGTTACACGGTAAAGAAGGAAAAGTTGACCTTACCTAAGAAAAAAGCAAACTCGTTGCCTTTAAAAAATGAATATGTTGACTTGGTGAACATAAACTTATATACCTATATATCATCAAATCTAATTAATCGAAGTCATAAAAGAATAGTTTTTTTAAGACAAGTTTGCATATTTTATTTAAGTAAAGTCAACTTATTAATCTTTACAGCAGACATAGGCAACTGGCGGCATTTGGCCCTCGATCTAATTTTATCTCCAGAAACACAGGAAACGACAGCAAAATGCACAAACAATCCACAAAATGATAACAAAAACACACTAAACAACCACTTAAACGCAAATTGACTTGTCCACAAAAGTTCACAAAACGACATCAAAGACACACAGAATGCCAACGAAATTTCGCAAAATGACAGAAAAACACACAAAAAGGCAACAATAACACAAGAAATATAAGAAAAACATACATAGACTCAAAAAACACACAAAAAGGCAACACAAATTCACCCTATTGACAAAAAATAGACAAAATGAATTGTCTTAAAACGTCAAGAAAACCCACACAAATGGACTACAAAGACAAATCCCTTTGTTGTTTCCTGTATGAATGCTCAGATTGGTCATTATTCTAGATGCTGACATGCTTTACAGTGTAGTCAGTGTGTGAGAAATTATATCTTCATGAAAATCATATTGAAAAATTTTATGTGATGAGGTTTTTTGTGAACAGGTACACGCAACACATTTGATCCAATATTCAACTCTACTATCAGCGCCAATCGCATCTCATTTCAGCGTTTACTGTATATCTCCTCATAGCTGCCTAAATATCCATATATGGTGCGAATGTGAACATCAGGGCTTAGTGGGCTGAGAAACACATGGATGTCAGGGAGCTGACGAGAGTTACCGTGTGTGCATTTGGATATGAGTCGGTCCATTTTTTTCAGCACATTTGCCTATCGGGGTTTGCCTCTCCCTCTGCGATTGGCCAGAACTGGTCGGTACTAAAACATGCAAAGCACAGGCAAATGTGTGACGACAGCGCCGAAAAGAGAAGTGAGTTCTCATTGTTTCTGAGAGAATGACAGAAGAACATCCTCATACAGGAGTGCCAGGGTTTAGCTAGTTATTGATGGATACATTTTGAGTTTTAAAAGAACTCATCAGTAAATAATCCATTCAATTTATCTGGAGAGGGGGAACATAAATCAAAATATACACCAGGAACTTTATATTTGCTAGTTTCTAACTTTTTTTTTTGCAAGAGTAGAAAAGATCTGGCAAAGATCCAGTGAAGAGGAAGAAACATGGAGTACACATTTAGAGCAGTAACTCATAAACCTGGGATCATCATCTGGAGAGTTGAGGTAAGGCTTATTTTGTCATCATTACATCAAATATGTAAATAAAACAAAACTGTAAACCATATCTGAAGTTTGCATGTTCTCCAACGCTCCAAAAACATGTATGTTTGAGACTCCGCCTCATCCACCGCCACCCTCTCCGAGCTCCCAGTCCCTCTATAGCTTAGCAGGTGTAGCAGACTGATGATGAATAAATAGTCATGTAAATTTGAATAGAAAAACATAATGGATATCTTTAAAATCTGTTCTTTTGCAACAGAAAATGGAGCTTGTCCAAGTTGCTGAGAAGTACTATGGGAACTTCTTTGAGGGAGACTGCTACATCCTCCTCTGTGTAAGCAACCATGCCATCATTGTGATTTTAAAGATCATGGTTGTTTGTTGTTCAGCTACATCTGCAGATGTATTTTACAGATTTGCAATGTGTTTGTCTTTCTGTTGGATTGTCTGCTTTGTGTTGCCTCTTCAGACGCAGACTGTGGGGAGCATGTCGACTTATAACATCCACTACTGGATAGGCTCCCAGTCCTCACAGGATGAACAGGGAGCGGCTGCTGTGTACACCATCCAGCTTGATGAGTTCCTGGGCAGCAGCCCTGTGCAGCACAGAGAGGTTCAATGCCATGAGTCGGAAACCTTCAAGGGATACTTCAGACAAGGAATTATGTGGGTGACAATCCTGGTCCAATCAGTGCAATTTAATAAAACTTGAAAAGGTTTGCCGTTCTACTTTGTGTGCAGCTATAAGAAAGGCGGGGTGGCAACAGGAATGAAGCATACTGAAACCAACACATACGATGTGCAGAGACTGCTTCATGTGAAGGGAAAGAAAAGAGTGATTGCTACAGAGGTGAGCTGAGCTTTACAGCTGTAAATAAGCTTTGAGACGAGAGACAAAGTGCTCACCCTGTTTGTGCTCCTTTAAGGTGACAATGAGCTGGGAAAGCTTCAACATTGGAGATGTGTTTCTGCTGGACAACGGAAAGACCATCGTTCAATGGAATGGACCCAAATGTAACAAACAGGAGAGACTCAAAGTGAGGTTTGATTTTTAACATAAAAGGAATCAAAAGACATGGGTTTTTATTTTAGTTCAATACCAATTCATGTTTTTGACTACATTGTTTGTTATTTTTTTAGATCCAGTTCCCCCTGGGAGGTATTTATAGTAGGCAGTGGCTATTCGTACGGTTGCTGTATCAATATACCAACATTCTATCCGTACGCAGCACTCCTTTTTGGCCAGTTTAGGTCACGTGTTAGGTCAGTCGTTGGCCATTTTAGGTCGCATGATTAAAACTAAACCTAACCCTAACCCTAAAAAATTTGCAATATTGGGTATTAACCTAACCCTAACTCTAAGACGCTACGTCCGTGTACTTCGGTAACCGTACCAATAGCACCGGGTGTTGTCCGTACGGCAACCGTACAAATAGACACTTTATTTATAATAACACTTTACTTGAATTTTTATACACAAAGGCTGACATTATGACATGACACATGTCATTAGCATGGCTAAGGTGTCATGAAGGCTGTCATTAAGTGTCGTTTGTTATCCCCTAACTCTAACCCTTCATTACCCTAACCCCGAAGCCTAACCCCCGAATCTTAACCCCTAACCCCACTTGATCCCTCCAAGAAACGCAAAAAATGCCAACATAGCTCCAAAGGTGTCATAATTTAGCATATCGACACTTAATGACAGTCTTCATGACACCTTATTCATGCTAATTTACAAATAGCATAATGTCAGCCTTAAGTATTTATCTCCTTGCCCCTGCCTGTTAATCTATATATATTTGTATCTTGTGTATTCTATTTATGTATATCTTTATTGTATTGTTTATTTCATTTTATCTTCATTGCACTATTGTTAGGTGTCTTTTGGGTTTTTCTGTATGTTGCCTTTTTTCGTTTTTTTTATTGTACTTTTTATTGAGCTGTCATATCAGTAATTTTCCCCACTGCGGGACGAAATAAAAGAATACTCTACTCTAAAACTTCAAGTAAAGTGTTGTCATATTTCTTTAAATTTCTTTTTATTTTCTTATTTTTATCATAAAAGCTCAAGTTTTGGTGTTAATCTTTACTTTTTGTGGCGTTTGTTCTGAAAAAAAAAAATCAGCTGCTCCAGTAGACCTTGAGTTAGCAGACCTTGTCAAAAATGAATATTTTGACTATGTTTTTGTGTTCTTAGGGCACGTTGCTTGCTAAAGACATCCGAGACAGAGAGAGGGGAGGTCGAGCAGAGGTTAAGATAGTCGAGGGTGACACAGAGAGCTCATCTCCTCAGAGCATGGAGATCCTACACAGCATTCTCGGAGAAAGAACTGTTAAACTGACAGACGGACCTCCTGATGAAGCTGCGGACCAGGAACAGATGGGGAAACTAACACTTTACCAGTGAGCTGCTTCCTTACCAAGATGATTCTGTCCTATTCATCTTATTTAGTCTGTGGATCCCACTTCATCACGTGTGCCTTTTTATTTTAGCGTTTCAGATGCTGAAGGCCAAATGAAGGTCACAGAGGTAGCTACGAGACCTCTGGTTCAAGATCTGCTTCATCGTGAGGTGAGTCTCATCATAATAGACCAAAGATTACTACATAATGCATCTAATTTTGGACTAGAACAAAGAAACAACACTAGTGTGTTTAAATGTTTTTCAAATTCAATTTTCTCTTCAACATAAATGTACATTAAATTTAAATATTAGCCATTAGCTTGATCAGTACAAACAATGGTTGGATTGACCGCTTTTGAAGAATTAATCTCAACTGGGAACATAACATGATTACAAAAGGGATTTTGAAAAAAAATGATTAAATACATCATCTATTTATTCCGAGACCCTACACTTACAAAATCATTGCTCAATGTCCATGTCTGTCAAATCATAGTTATTTTTCCTTCACCCCCCCTTTTGTTAATCATATGTATCCGATGTTGTTTCAGGACTGCTACATACTGGACCAGGGAGGTGTAAAGATCTTTATTTGGAAGGGGAAGAATGCAAACAAAGCTGAAAGGCAGGGTGCGATGGCCAAAGCTTTGGTTGGTGATTCATCTCAAAACATAAGCTTGTGTTTAAGTTTAGAGGTTGCACATGTTTGATCACTTTACCCTGCATTTGACTTTGATACTGCAGGAGTTCATCAAATTGAAAAACTACCCAGTGACCACAAATGTGGAAATGGTGAATGACGGAGCAGAATCTGCTCTCTTCAAGCAGCTTTTTCAGAGGTGGACTGTAAAGGACCAGACGCAGGGACTGGGAAGGGGGACCGCCAAGGGAAAAGTTGGTACGTGTCCCCACAGACTCCCAAACACAAAGCAGGGAAGTTAAGTGTACCTGTGTTAAGTCTTCCAGGATGCTGATGACAAAGTTTTCTATTTGTTTCAGCCCACATCACTCAGGAGAAATTCAATGCTGCACTGATGCATGCAATGCCAGATGTTGCAGCACAGCAGAGAATGGTGGATGATGGGACAGGACAAGTGGAGGTACTAAGTTACTCATTTGTGCTGCTGCATTTGTTGAAATCTGCAAATTCTGTTCATACCTGGTACTCCTTGAGCCTAAAATTGAGGTTTCGACCTATAATTGATGACATTTATGCTGTATTGGCATATTGTAACTACGAAAGCACAGTGCCAATAAACATTCTGTGCTAGAAGTTCAATAAAAAATATTAAAGGTCTGGTGCATCTATTTAATATGTAAAAAAAGAAATCTTAAACAATGAGGAGCAAATGACTGATGATGAGTTTGGGGAGAAAAAATGTAAAACACTTTTTTAAGTATCATTTGCCATTTTGTGGTCAAAAGTAAAGTTGGGGTTTTTTTTCCATTTGGCTTGTTTGGTCTTTTTCCTGGTGACGCTTCAAGCTCTGTGCTGGATTGATGTTAATGGGTTACAGTGACACAATGCATCACGATTTTCCCCATGAGCTAAAGTGCTTGTGATGTGTAAAGGTGTGGAGGGTAGAGAACTTGGAGCTCGTCCCTGTGGACCCTAAGTGGTATGGATACTTCTTTGGAGGAGACTGCTATCTGATCCTCTACACATACTTGGTGAGCAACAAGATGTGTTATCTGCTCTACATATGGCAGGTGAGGATACATGATTTCCATTTACATTTACTCTTTCTTTCTTTCTTTCTTACTATGGAATTTATATTTTGTTAAGCACACTGAGATGACTTTGTTGTAATTTGCGCTATATAAATAAAGTTGAATTGAATTGAATTCTTGAAATGCTTTATAAATACTTCTAAAATTCAATCTGAGTACAGTATAAAAATGAACTGCTTCCTCTCTCCTAATGGCAGGGTCGCCATGCGTCACAGGATGAACTTGCAGCATCAGCTTTTCAGGCTGTGAACTTGGATCAGAAATACAATGATGAGCCTGTTCAAGTGAGGGTCTCAATGGGCAAAGAGCCCAGACACTTCATGGCTATGTTCAAAGGACGGATGGTCATTTTTGAGGTAAAACTTTAAAAGTATTTCATGACAGACAGTCCCCGACCTGCACAGGTTATGATCCAAAAGGGTGTACTTTCACCAGTCAACCAACAAACCAATTAATCAATCAATCAATCAATCAATCAATCAATCAATCAATCAATCAATCAATCAATCAATCAATCAATCAATCAATCCATCCATCCATCCATCCATCCATCCATCCATCCATCCATCCATCAATCCATCAATCAATCAACCAACCAATCAATCAACCAACCAACCAACCAACCAACCAACCTCCCAATCAATCTATCAATCAATCAACATACCATCCAATCAATCAATCAATCAATCCATCCATCCATCCATCCATCCATCCATCCATCCATCCATCCATCCATCCATCAATCAACCAACCAACCTCCCAATCAATCAATCAATCAATCAATCAATCAATCAATCAATCAATCAATCAATCAATCAATCAATCAATCAACATACCAACCAATCAATCAATCAATCAATCAATCAATCAACCAATATACCAACCAATCAATCAATCAATCAATCAATCAATCAATCAATCAATCAATCAATCAATCAATCAAACAATCAATCAACATAGCAAACATGCAATCAATCAATTAATTATTCAATATTGTGTTGAAATGTCTGTGGGATGGATGAAGAGATCAATAGATGGATGGGTGGGTGAAGAGATGGATAGATGGATTGATGCTTTCTGCTTTCACCGGTCACGTGTGGTTTTCAACAGCTGTTGGCACTCACTGGTGCAATACTGCCACCTATCTGTTATAGTGGTTAACTGTTTGGATTTCTTTATGATTGTCAAGCGTCTGAGAGTCTGGGACTGTCTACATTAGAATAAAGTCTCACTGGTAAATACAATCTTCTGCATGGGTTATTAACATCAAGGCCTCTTATGTCAGGGGGGTACATCCAGAGACGCAAACTCTGAACCAGAACCTCCAGTACGTTTGTTCCAGGTTCATGGCTCGGACTCTTCCAACACAAAGACCATTGAGGTTCCTTCTCTGGCAACTTCACTAAACTCCAACGATGTGTTTTTATTGAAGAGCCAGTCAGGAGTGTATCTGTGGTGTGGAAAGGTAACACTACATGACACATTGTAGGTTTTACACAACAGTGATCATCAGTGTGATAACTCACTTATGCTGGATGTAAGGGATCCAGTGGGGACGAGAGAGAAATGGCTAAAGAAGTCAGCTCAGTAATTTCCTTGGACTCACCAAGAGGCTCAGAGGAACTTGTGGCAGAGGGTCAGGAACCTATTGAGTTCTGGGAGTGTCTTGGAGGGAAAGCTCCCTATGCGTGTGAGAAGAGGTAGAGCTGATGTGAGCACTGATACCAGAATATATGTTCAAGCTGCACTGGATGTAGTTTCCTTTGTCATGTCATGATCTGTGACATCATCCACAGATTACAGCAGGTCGTCTTTGACCATCAGCCCCGGCTCTTTGAATGCTCCAACAAAACGGGCCGTTTCACTGTGACTGAAGTCAGTCAGTTCATACAGGAGGACCTCAGTGAGGATGATGTCATGCTGCTGGACACATGGGACCAGGTAAGTTTCGTCCGCCATGTTTTTCTATGGAATCAGACCAGTATCATAATGAATGAACTCTTGCACGTTTTTTAACGAATGCACATGCTTTGTTTCACAGTTGTATTTCAGATTCACAAATGCACACGATCTGTTTCGCAAATATTTATTTTATGCAAACTTGTACGCCACACTTTTAAACCAATTGCAGAGCTACTGATATGTGCACATGTGCAGTGTTCAAACAAGAGTGTGGAGAGAATGTAAGAAGCCACATGATTGGCTGACAGCAAACTGAATCTGTCAATCACTTTCAGCCAATGGTGACGTTCATTGACCCGCCACATCAGGACAGTCTCAAAATTCACTGCACACATTTCTCTCACAAATGCACAGTGGCTTCACAGCACAGAAGCAGTTTGTAAATGCACATTCAGCAATTTGCATTATCTGTGGATTTATATAACAAGTATGCCTCAAAATAATATTTGTGAAGTAGAGTGTGTGCATTTCAGAATTTATATTACAAGTTTGCATAAAATATATATTTGCGAAACAGATCGTGTGCATTTGTGAATCTGAAATACAACTGTGAAACAAAGCATGTGCATTCGTGGAAAACTCTGCAAGAGTTCATTCATTATGATACTGTTCTGATTCCATATTTTTCCTTCCTGAACCCGAGTGACAGGTGGTCACAGGATCTGATGTATGGTCCATAGAAAACACTGGGCAAATGACGCGTAAAATGTTTACACCCTGAGAGGTATATGGGATAGGATGTTTACGCATTGCATGGTGGACAAGTGTAGTCCTTCTACTCTACGCTTTGGAGTGAGACTGAGTTGCAATTCTGCTGTAAATCTATTTAACTTTGACTATTTGATGCTCGTACTTGGTTACAGGTGTTTTTGTGGATTGGTAAAGAGGCCAATGAGACTGAACGTAAAGAATCAATTGTCACAAGCCAAGAGTATCTGCGAACCCATCCAGGCAACAGGGACCCAGATACCCCCATCCTCATGGTTAAGCAGGGGTTTGAGCCACCCACCTTCACTGGTTGGTTCACAGCCTGGGATCCCACCAAATGGAGCGTAGGTGTCCAGAGATAGAAAGAGATGATGGGCGTGTGTTTTGGTTCTTCACTGAGCTGACATTTAAACATTATTTTCATTATTGTCAGGGAGGACTGAGTTATGAGGATCTGAAGAAGGAGCTTGGAGAAGATGAAACCTCACTGGTTCAGGTTGACACTGTATGTGAAGCCTTTTTAATCATGTCATAAAATAAAGCTTAAGAGGAATGGAAGATGGTCTATTGATATACTGTACCTGCTCAGACATTTTACTTTTTGACCGCAAAATCCAAATACAAAAACAAACGGAGGCAGCAGGTTAATATTTCTGACGGTTTGATTTTCCAGGAGAGCAAAGCTGAAACCGAGAAACATTTTCAGTGTTTTTCACCTGAAGATTTGATCAACATGAATGCCAGTGAGTTGCCAGAGGGTGTAGACCCCAGTCAGAAAGAGGTCAGTGTTTGTGTGCGCACACATTTCATTTCATGTATTTTATTAGCTTTCCACTCTATAAGTTGTGATATTGCCTGTAAGATAAAATACATGCATGTGTCTGACGGCGTGATCTTGCTGAGCAGATATATGACAATCTGTTTCTATTAAATGAATTGTCGGTACCACTTTAGTTTAGGGAACACCTATTAACCATGAATTAGTTGCTTATTAGCATTAGTATCATACGGGCTCTTAATTAGTCATCATTAAGTACTTATTAATGCCTTATTATACATTTAATGGTAGTTTCGCAGTCCAAACAGGGTTAGGGTTAGAATTAGGGTTAACGTTAACCAACTAGCATGTTGAGATCGTAATTCATATACAACAACTTCCTTACTTACAACTAATAAGTAATAACTCTGAGGTTATTGAGGGAAAACTCTTAGTTAATGGCTTACTGGTTGTATAATAAGGCCATGCAGAATAAGGCATTAATAAGTACTTAATAATGACTAATTAAGAGTCAATATGTTACTAATTTCCATGCTAATAAGCAACTAATGAATGGTTAATAGGTGTTCCCTAAACTGAAGTGTTACCAAATTGTCTTTAGAAACATCTCTCCGACTCAGACTTCAGCAGCGTGTTTGGAATGACGAAGGACGACTACGCGAGTCTCCCACAGTGGAGGCAGCTGCAGCTGAAGAAAGAGAGAGGGATGTTTTAAACGCTCGTTGGACTGGATCTGTTGGTTTTATCCTGCTTTAGTTGCTTTTTCTACTCACTTAAAGAAACTCACCAAAAATGTTGATACAAAATGTATGTTCATGCTTAATGTTTATCTCAACAAGAGGAGGGGGGGGGGGATGTGTCAACATCAATAAAGCATTGTACTGTATTTCCAGCATCTTTGTTCATGCTTGTGCTAATACTTCACTTTTAAACATGGATTTAAAGCCTTAAATCAGGAGATTATACCAACACAGACTCAGGAGAAGTGTCAGCCCGTAGCGTCGCTATGGCAGGAGACCAAGGTGACACTTTTGCATCCTGAGCGAGTCTGCAGGGCAGCCTGAATTTGTAGAAGTTGACTGAGGATGTTTATCCACCATTCTAACGTTCCTGCATTGCATTCTTTCATCATTTTTTCTCTTTCATCCCTGTCCAGGGAGATTAGCTCCAGTTCCATGGCTTATAAACTTTTTTTTTTTATATTACACACAGTGGACAAAGGAACTGGAGGATGGTCTTGTAACCTTGATATTGTTCATATGTTTCCACTATTTTCCTTATTTAGTCCTCAGACAGTTCTCTGCTCTTCTTTCTCTTCTCCATGCTTGGTGCGACACAAAACACAAAGGTTTTATACACTGTAACCAGATTCAGGTGGATTCATATATTGCCAGCACTTGTTACTTGCTACAGGTGAGTTGAAATGTTTGTAATAAAAATGATTCATCCACTTTTAAAAAGGTGCCAACAATTTTGTCTAAAATTGTATAAATTTAGGCTTTTAATTTCCGTGTTTTTTCAATCCATAAAGGAAATAAACATGTACAACAAAACATTCGGAATTGTAACTATTTCTGGGAAAAAATTACTGGAGTGCCAATAGTTTCGTATACAATTTGACGCCAAGTTATGGTTTAATTCGGGTTTTTTTTTTTTTTTTTTTTTTTTTTTTTTTAAATCGGTATTTAAAAAACTGATGCTACCGTCTAGTTTGGGGCTTCAGACGTTTTTACCATGACAGAAGTAATTTTTGCCCTCAATGAATACACCGTGTGGAATCGTCTGAAACTTATTCCACCTTGTTTTTTGTTCACCGTTAAAAATACAATATGATCGTACTAGAGTGACAATTTTTATTAACTACCGCATCACGCCATATTGCCTTTACTTCTTGAGGCTACTGATGTGTCAAGGAATTAGGAAAACAGAATCATTCAGCAAATGCAAATCAATGTTATATATATATAAATAAAAACTACCTCAGCACTTCATAAATGCACAAAAGACACCAGCCTCCAGCATTTTAGTCAACTTTATTTTGATAAAAACATGGAGTTTACATTAACGTTTGAAGCATAAATTCAAAAAGTTTTTGGCCCATGAAAGACTTGTATCAAGCATTTTGCTTTGTGTTAAGAAAAACAATGAACACATGCAAAACAAATAAAACAGAAAAATCTTAAATTAATTAATCTTATACTATTGCATTCCAGTATGTTGACTTTAGTGGACAGAAGTATTTGAAAAATCATACTGAAAAACACAAAAAAGATGATTAAGTAGACCAACAGATGATTGGCACCAAAGGCTAATGATCAAGTAATGGTGCAAAGACCTATGGTAACAGTCTATGTGATGATGAAGGCAAGCACAGATATAGTGCATACACTCATGAAATGGTCATGTTAGATATGTAGTTTTAACCTCAGTATAGCAAGTGTAAAACTGGTGATCACTGAAATCATTTCAGTCAGGCAAGTCTGTGATTAGTTGGCAGATTTGTTTTGAAAATCCACTTTCAGGACCAAAAAAAAAAAAAAAATACAAAATATATAAAAGAACCCCTTTAAAAACACACCTTCAATAATTCAGGTGGATAAGTGTTATTCAGCGTACCACGTGCTAAAGTACATCATCACACACACACACACATCCAATCATGTGTAGTGTGTGGAATCATTTACAATCTTAGGTGCTCATGCAAGTAATATCAAATCAGGTGAAAAAAGTCCACCATCGCCTACAATAAAATACACAATAAAAAGTGTTTGGATATAAATTGCTTACAGAAACAAAGACACTTCCTTAAGTTACTCTGCAAATGTGCAAACATACAGTTATCAGCGAGCGGGCTGAGGCAGCCCAGGTAACACACTCTGGTTGTAAAGGGAATCCAGGCAATTATGAGATCGAATTTTAAAAAGTGCAAATGTAACAGCACACGTTTCAATTTCTTTTTTTTTTTAAACTGACGAGATTTAAAAAAAAAAAAAAAAACTGAACTAGTGAGACAGACTGCAGTCGTCTGTTATTTAGATCAAAATCGATAAAATCCCTCTTTTCAAATGCAAACATGCCTCCCTTTAGGTTCACACAAAGATTGAACGTTTTCTCTGCAGTGACAGGAGAGACAGACGCCCTATGGAATGATTTTGACATTTGCTCAGAAAAAAATTAACCAATGAACCAGAAGTCAAATTTGTTTGCACTCAAGTCCCATAAAGAGCTCTCTGTCCGGGATGCAAATCAATTCTAACTTACATTTCAGCAGCTACCAACATATATAACTATCAAACAAAAACAAAAAAAAACAGGCTTCCTCATTTTTAATTGAAGAAAAAAAAAATGTTTGTCTTCAATAAATGAAGATATTAGATGTAACTACAGCATCTTCATCGCAAGTTTCAAAGTTGTGAAGATTTGACATCTTCTACAGCAGTGTTGCACAACTGAGGAAGGTTTCAAACATCTAATACTAAATAAATTAAACTGGGAAAAAAACAAGAAGTTGTTTCACTGGAAAAGGTATGTTGAGATTTTGCTATTAAAAATGTGCACAAACAAACTGACGGCTGTAAACCTGCACACCAGAGCTTAGACTCCTATGTAACCCAGAATATTTGAGTTGGTCTATCATCAGATGATAAACATACCCTTTTGAACAGCAGTGGATAGAAAACACAAAGTTAAGACACAATGCAGGCATCTGGGTTTTTGGGCTCCTGGTTCTCACCGCCATTGGTTTGTGGGTTTCCATTTCTGTTCATTCCTTTAATCTCTGAATCAGCGACATCTTCATCTCCAGGGAAGACGACGTCCTGCTCTGGAGTCTCAGCAGATGCATCCTCGTAGGCACTTATGCTGTCAGAGTCGTTGGTGTCAGCAGAGAGCTCTGGTTCGTCCTCGTAAGGTCTCTGAAAGACCCCGTCTACAAAGGCTGCCGTTTCCAGAGCGAGGGAGGGCAGGTGTCCCAGAGGCTTCCACAGCTCAGTTGGGGCACTTCCCATATCCTTTGACCCTTCACCCTGCCCCCCCTTCTCTGCAGCTGCCAGACCCCCACTGTTGCGAGGCTCACACAGCAAGGAGCTGGTTTCTTCCCCGTGTACAACTCTAATCAATCCCATGGTGTTTGTTGTTTGGTGCCCTCGACTCACTGCTTCATTCGTCTCGTTTGCTGGAGCAGGTGGTCCTGTATTTCTTTCCTGCTGCGACACAAAACAAATGACTTTGACCAGCGTTTCATTTAAACTACAGAGCAAAAAAAAAAAAAAAAAATCAGCCAGAGGTTAAAAAAAAAAAAAAAAAAAAAAAAAAAGAAAACCTCTTCAGGCTTCACATTTAGCATCAACCAGGTGAGGAAACCAGCAGATAGAGAAAGAAAGTAGGCGATATTCACCCATTTCTAAATATAAAGCAGTGAAGCTTTGACTACTTAAATCTCCAAACAGAGCAGCAGTGTAAATATTACCACATACGGTCACAGTAGATTCACTTTTATCATCTCTCAGGTTTTCAAATGTGCATGAGCACCAAACTAATCTCAGACCATCATCCTTCTTCATCTTCCAAAAACTGATCATTTTAAATGTTCCTGTTGCAGGTGTGTATTTATAATAATTATAACTGAATGACTTCTAAACATTCCCAGCATTTGTATTCATTCTTATTTTTGCACATTAACTTACCTCTTTTAATCTCTCTACTTCTTGCATCAAAGAGGAAACAATGCTCTCCAATTTTTTCTTTGCCTCCCTCTCCCTTTCCAGTTCCTATAAATACACAAACACAGCACATTCAGAGCGTCGGCAGCTTGCTGGAGTCCCATTTGCTACAATTCAGGGCAAAAAATCTTTAGGACTCATAGTCCTACACAGTGGTAGACATACCAGAGACGCGTGTCCAGCTTCCCTCTGGGCCTCAGCCAGCAGCTCCTCCACACCCTCCAACGTGTCCTGCAGGACGTCCACCTGGAACAACAGAGTCTCTCGCTCCACCTCCAGCCCACGCAGCTCTTGCACTACCTCATCGTAGCTGGCCTGCAGCTCCACCTACAAACAGAGAGAGCAGTGCTAGCTGAGGAAAATGGGACAATATCTAATCAGAGACACTGATGATTACATCCATGAGTAAACAAGACCATTCGCTGATAGCATCAGAGTTTAAATAAAAGGATGCAGGGGCAGGCGGGATATAAAAATAAGAAATAGTCACCATTTCTGGAAGTCCCATGAAGAAGTCCTGCTCAGACTGCTCAGACAGGAGAGAGAAAAAAACAACACCTCTTGTTTATATTTAATCACATTTTGATTATATTATTATTCTTTTGACAGAAACCAAAAAGTGGAGACTACAAAAACTATTAAAGCAGAGCTTTAACCCTCTAATTTATTAAAGAACCCGAAAATGAAACAAATCAGACTGTAATGAATGTAACCAACTAATGAAATTTGTAGTAGAAGTTTTTGAATAACTGTTGAATTCAAACCAAAGCATCATTAACAACACCCCCTAAATCCAACAAGACATAGTCAACATCTCCCTCCAGATTAGTTGTCATTATAACTCACAACCTGTTCCTAAATGTCCTAAATCTAAGAACTAAATAAATGATAAAGTATGAGACAAGTCTGTACCAGCTGTAGATAATTAACCAAAAACACTCTTTAGCGATTAAATCAGTGTCGACATAACTAACAGAGCCACGTATGCTGATCATACACTGACTCAGAGGAAAAAAATCCTCCTGGAAAGGACAAATTTGCTCAGAGATAAAAACTCAAAGTCCAGTCGCCCTTTTAAAGCTCATAATGACTGCTATGACCTTGATGACTAAGAACCTTCATAAAAAATGTTTTGCTCTTCTACAAGTACATTGACATCAGTATCAATTGAAGAATTAAAAGGACAGATTTTTTTAAAAAATTTTTTATTATTTATTCAGTTTATTTCCGACATGGTTACATTCACTTTTTTTTTTTTTTTTACATTTTTTTTTTGTACATGCCGAAAAAGGAGACGAGAGAAGCAGTTTGCTTATCTGGGTCCCGTCCCCTGTTTTACCATCGCAAATTTACATGGGTTTACATGTCTCTCTGGTCAAACATTCTTGAGTTGTTCTGAACAGTCCTTTTTTGTGTATTCTCATCTGTAGTCAGTGTTGTCTTTTTTTTTTTTTTTTATTCCTCCTCCTCTCCATCGTTGTTTGTGTTGGCCTTGTTCCCTGCCAGACGTTGTTAGCATTCCTCCAGTTCAAGAATAGTTCCTCTTTCGAAGGTGTTTGGAAGGTTTTTCCCTTTTCATCCATAGTGTCACCACTCGGGAATGTCTCTTTTGGACACACAAGTTTGCAGCTTGTTTTGTCTCTACATCAAGGTTAATCCAGCTGTTGTTAGTTCTATCGGCAGTGTTGTATTTTCCACTGTTAGATTTAACTTGTATAAACACATTATTATATCTCAGTTCATAAGCAAGGTAGTAATTTCATTGTACAGGAAAACGTGTTTCTAACTGGACATATGACAATAAACACTTTTAATTTAAATTTAATGTAATCCTTAATCACCCCACCACCTAGCAATTGAAATGAATAAATGACAGACCTTTTTTACTCTTGGTTTCCACATTTAATTCAGTCTCCGTAAAATAATCACAGTCTGAGTTTTGTTTCCAGTGTTTATATAGATCTGGGTCCATATCCATGATTACCATCAGTAATGTTGTTGTTTAGGTGGATCCTTCGTATTTCCCCAAGTCTTCCATCGTTTTGATGAGGATTGGTTTTCCGTTCTCTTCTCCCAGTGGTGTGATGTAAATTCTGCAGTTCCTTGTCCACGTCTTTAGAATCTTTCCTCCTTTTTTTATTTGGCGTGCCTTCCATGCGATGCTTGCATTTTTTTTTGTCAGGCTTTCATTAATAAAAACCTTCGTTTCCTTCAGCTTTCTTCCTTGCTTCAGTAGTTCTCCTTTGAATTTCATATTCGTGAAGGTTATTTTTACAGCTCTGTTATCATTTTTCTTTGGCAGGAGATGGCAAGAGTTGATGTTGTCAGGGTTCAGGACAATGTCCTTCGACTCCAGGTAGTCAATGACCTGTTGTTCAATCGATTTTGTTTCTTCGTCACTCGCCTAACTCCTGGGTTTTATTTTTAGGCCTGTGATGATGACATCTTTCTCTCTTTCCTTTTGTTCCAGCTGTTCAACCCTGGCGTTCAAAAATTTTATCTCTTCAGCAGTTCTTTCATTCTTTTCTTTCAGTACCTTTGCTTCGCTTTGTAGGTTTTCCAGTGAGTTTTCCAGCGTCTTTTCCAACGACTTTATCTCGGCAGATAGGTTTCGTAGACCCTCGCGTATCATCTCCTTGACCTCTTCCAAACCCGAATTGGGTTCTGAAGGGCCTCCCTGCGGTTTTTTCACCATTTTCCTTCAGTCTTGGACCCAATTTTTCAGGCTGTAGCCAGCTGTAGCCAAGGTCGTGTTATCGGAGCGAATGAAAACACGTCTGCTCTCTCCAAAGACCAGAAACTTATGTAATGAGTATATTGAAACATTATTAAAAAACAAACATTAAGTTGTAACTACATTTTTTTTTTACTTAATACATTTAAACCTAGAAAAAAACCTAAATGATGAAAATGTCTAAACTTGACAAATAAATGAAGGGTTGAATTTATCAGCTTTATTTACAGTACAGTGTGTGCAAGTTTTGACTATAATAGGCAGCATCAGAATAAAGCATAAAGGATTTAAGGTTAAGCTCATGATAACACAAGTTGGAGACCCACCCACCCTTCAAAATACAACATTACAAAATCTATGAGGAAATTAATATTACTTCCTACTTTACTGTGCTTGTGTGTACTTTATTATTCATTTCTGTTGTAATGTTTATATTGCACTATATTTAGATTATTGTTTGTGTTGTATGCTACTGGCACAGAGAAACTAATTAAATTTTTATGTAAAACATAAAAAATGACAATAATAAACCTTGAACCAAACATTAACGTCAAATCAGGATATCTCCAAACCTTATGTTAACCAATTTAAACATTAAATTCACTGATGTATCAAGTCATTTCTATTTGGGCTTTGGCAGTGTTTTTAGAATGACAGTGCTTGCTGAAATAATAGGCACACATCTTTGTGCCATGTTTATGTGTAGTCCCAGTGTTTGATACCTGGCTGTCAGTCCTCTTCTTCTGGGTGCTCGCTCGGCTGTCGCTGCGTATTAGACGTCTAGAAGAACTCTCAGACTGGGTGGACAAAAACTAACTTCAGTGGGAGCGCCAAACGATGAGCCACAGCAAAGAGAGCCAGAATGTGACAAAAACTAGTCCACCACTATAACAGGAACATTTTCACAGAACAACAACAATGCAATAACAAAAAAAACAAACAAAATTATGAGTTCAAAAATGCAACTATCTTGTTTATCTGTAAACAGCTCCAGATAAATTTTTATTTTGGGGGGGGGGGGGCACAAAGTGGCTTACCGTACGTAGCCGGTGCTATTTGTACATGGCCTATGACGTTACCGGAAGACACGCGACCATTCCGTACATTCAAATCAGAAGAAAAAAATGGCTGAACAAGCGATACACGTAAGAATTCACGGTGGCAAGAAATCAAATCTACTTCAGAAGGTTAGGGCTAATTAGTCCGTAACGTTGTTTAGAGTTAGTTAGCCCGTAACGCCGTTTCGGGTTAGTTAGCCCGTAACGCCGTTTCGGGTTAGTTAGCCCGTAACGCCGTTTCGGGTTAGTTAGCCCGTAACGCCGTTTCGGACTCTATGTATTAATGGCAAACAGAAGTACAAGTACGTAATGTCTTAATCATGTGACCTAAACTGGCCAATGAGGGGCCCTACATATGGATAGAATGTCGGTATATTGATTCGGCTACGTACAAATAGCCACTGCCCCCCCCCCCAAAAAAAACACTGGTTCTATACCAGTTGTGAGAAACAATGTGTATAAAGGACAGAAGTTGTCTGGTTCTACAAACAAGATGATTAAGAGAAACCGCAGAGTATATAAATTCAGCTACAGGATCTTTGGATTAGAAAAAAGTGTCTAGTCGTACAGTAGCCGTATGGACAACTCCCGGTGCCATTTGTAAGTTTATCAAAGAACAAGTACGCAGCGTCTTAGAATAGTATGAATATCACAACAATTAATAAATACGTAGCATGTCCGTAACATACAGAAGTACAAGTACGTAGCGTCTTAGTCACGTGACCTAAACTGGCCAATAGTGACCCATCACGTGACCTAAACTAGCTAATGAGGGGCGCTATGTACGGATACGGCTACCGTACGAACAGCCATTGCCGATCGGAAATAAAACCACAGATAAGTACCCCCACAAACAATATATCAAGCACAACCAAAACACATAACTAAAAAATTATACATTATTCAAACCATAGATACTCAAAAAAAAAAAAAAACAATATCACTATAATAACAACCGCGACATAAAAACAACAACAACCGGAACTCAGTCATCACTGCACGAGCAGAGGCTAACTCTGCTAACAATGAGGAAGTGCACTGACGCAATTCATTCTGATCGCAAACTGGTCGTTGTCTGTCGTTAACCAGCAAACTTAGCGAGTATCAGGTAAACACTGTGCCTGAGTTCATGTCATTTTACAGGATCGTAATATCACAGTTTCCCTGATGCTAACATTAGCTCTGCTGCTAACACTGGTCGTCACCTCGGAAATGATGCTGCGCAGAGACTCGTCCTCACTGAGTCCCCGAGATAACACCCGTTTCTTCGGAGAGCCGCTGGCATCCAGCGTGGCTGACAGCATCTTTGACACAGCGTGTGATCAGCGTTGGCTTTTATGTAAGAGGCTCCCAGTTCACTTCCTACACAGCAGCTGCTACAGAGGCCCACGTCTACGGAGGCCCGGAGAGGACCTGCTTTAAAGACCCGTTCACTCCTCCCACTGACAGGTCAGAGATCAGCAGCTCATTCTCCGCCTCCAGAGCACGCACACACACACACACACACACACACACACACACACACACACACACACACACACACACACACACACACACACACACACACACACACACACACACACACACACACAAACAAATACACACACACACACACTAGTGACTGTTTGTTTCTTGATTTATATTAGATCTAAAGCTCACAAGAAACCCTGAGTATGAAGGTCACTTTATTGTTTTTTGTACACAGGAGAAGGTGACTACACTGTGGAAATCCCATAATAACCATTTGTTTAACATGTACTCAATAAATACAGTATTATTATTGCCTCTCTTCCAAAGCTTTTAAAACCAACCAAATGTCTAGAAAACAGACAAATCTAGTAGAGGTCGACCGATATGGGATTTTCAAAGGCCGATGCAGATACCGATTTAAAAAAAGAATGAAAAAAAATTCAGCTGATGGCCGATATCTGAAGCCTATTTTGGAAGCAGATATTTGAGGCCGATATACTTTTTTTTATTTAAAGCACATTGATTATGAAAGACAAATATGTGATATAAATGTATATATTATAAATTAAATCAAATACACCAATATAGAACTCTTAACATGTATTGAACTTTAAACAATACCCATACACAACCAAGTAAAACAAAAATCCATATCCTATTAAGGATATAATATGATAAGGATATTTGATCAGGCACTATTATAATATATCCTTATCCTATTAAATCAGCTTTTTTTATTTGTAAGCCTATTGGCTTCTACCTCTCTGTGCATGCTATTATTATTATTACATTTAAATGGATGTTTTTTATGAACTTTCTTTTTTCCTTTAATGGCTACTCTAAATTGCTAAATGGAAAATAAATAAATAAATAAATAAATAAATAAAAATCCATATATCGGCCCTATATATCGGTCAACCTCTACAATCTAGCAACGTTACTGGCACAAGAGCGGAAGTAGCAGTTAGCAAATTCCTGATCCATAATATTGGTTAAAATACGAAATTAAAAAAACTAAACATGTACATATATATGTACATGTTTAGTTTTTTTTAATTTCGATATATATATATATATATATATACATGGCCTCTACATCTACATCATCTACATCATCAATTGATTCTGTTTTAATAAATTACAAAAAAGGACAACATTTTATTGGGCAATAGTACCGTTAGTTTGTGGTAAATTTGTCCAAAAAAAGGAACTAGGAATGTTTTTCTATTATTTTGTAATTAATTGAGAACTGTTTTCAACAACCCCCTGCTATGTGCTCCTATACCCCTTGGGTTACATGTACCCCTGGTTGGGAATCACTGACATAGAGGATGTTCCATCTTGAAATAGTTGTAGATTAATTATGTGTTTGACTTATTGATTTATTGACTCATCCTTGCAGCTGTAGAAATACTATAAGAATATAATGAGCAAGAATACATTTTAAACATATATACTGGAGAGTTGCCTCTTGCTAATTAACTCAGAGCATTGTCTCTTTTGCCAGAAATAGAGTTTAGGTCTCAACTAATGTAAAATTCATATGAAAATGTCACCTTTATTCCCACACTCTGTTTGTTGCCTGGCCCTGACCATTGCTGCGCAGCAGCTGTAATTGGCGCTTGCGTTGTCCTGGAGTCGTGAATCCTGAGCATTTGCAGTCCTCTTTTCTCACAGTAGATGGCACTAGCGAGTCAGTCTAGTGACAGAGGCAGAGCTCCTGACTGAAGAAGCGATTAGTCATAGAAAAGCTTCATTAAAAGGCCAGGAGGAGCACGTGTTTATGCACCATTAATCTGAGACTAATCAAGGACATTTGGCGAAGATCCTGGCGTGGTTATATATTGTGAGATGAATAATGCCAGAATGTTTAAAATTGATAGAGGGACCATTAAATCTGTGACACTAATTACTTTCTGACTAATTCGTATTAATGGATGTGTAAAGGGCTCTTTGTGCTGCATCAAATCTATTTATATTATAATAAATGAGCTGTTAAGCATGACTCAAATAGCCAATATGAGGGACAGTTCTATGTAAGAAATGTGGAATTCAATAATCTATACCTACTTTAATTAATGAACATTTCGAGCAATTGCAGGCAAGTATGTTTAAGTTATTTGCATAGACTTAATTAAACAAAATGTTTTCAAAATAAAATAAGTAAATAAGAATAAAACTTTTTTTTGGCAACTAACAATTTTAGGGGGGAAATAAGCCTACATCTTTTAAACATTAATCTATTGGTTATATGTTATCTCTTAAACAAAACAGTCATAATGTAAACAACTGTAATATATTTCTTTTAAAATGTCTCTAAAACATTTTTTATTTTTAAATAAGTGGGGATTTATTTTGAAAACAAAAATGAAGAAGTTTTGGAAATTAAACATCCATCCATTCATTCATTTTCAGACCCACTTTGTTCTATTTCAGTGTCGTGGGGGCCAGTCCATCGCAGGGCAACACACAGATAGACATCCACTCACTCTCACATTCACTCCTATGGGCAATTTAGGGCTTGTACTACGAAGCTAGATATTTATATCCTGGATTTATCTGCATTAGCGGCCTTCACCTAACCAAACATTGTCTGTCAGACAGAAGCTGTCCTATGAATCTCGATTACAACACGCTATATTTAAGCGTGTTGATTCCAGCCTGGTTATGTGTGCGCTCTTATGACAGGGGGGGAGATTACAGCGTCAGACCAATCACAACCACAGAGGAACTGTGTAGCGCTATTTACGTCACAATTGAGGAATAATTATTTAAAAATATGAAGAAATTAAATCAATAATTCAGAACAAAACAACACTGTTGATGCAGTAAAAAGAGCAAGGGATGAATGCAGGAATTAATGAGTGTTTATTGCTTAAATTAGTGAGATTATAAATGGAGAATAAACAGACACGGATCAGTTTCACTCTCTCTTTTACCTGGAATATATTCATATTTTATATTATCTTACAGGACTGAGGCTCTTTGCATCACCACAGAATACATGGACGAAAGAATGAATGAATGAATTAATTAATTTATCGATCTGAAAGTGCCCGATTAACTAACTTATTTTATCACTTTTATTATCTGTCCATCAGATAAAAATCTATATATTTCCTATAGGATGTCATCAGTAAATGAAAGGATTACATCGATGTCTAAATATTCTCTCTCCTGTCAGCGTCACATCAGATCCACACAGCGACGCATTCACAATGATCCTCCTTTTATTGGGCAGGTTGTTTTCTAAGAGAACAAGAGAACTGATTAGTCAGATTTTATCCACTTCATAACCTGGTCCAACCAGGTTAGTCGTTCAGCCTAAGTTACCGTGGTGATTTAGCTCCGTAAGACGTTAGCCAGCTTCGTAGGATAGCACACACTAATTAAATTTTGGAAGTTAGCATGATAAGAGGCAATCTGAATCTAGCTTTGTAGTACAGGCCCTTAGAGACTCTAATCAACCTAACAGTCATGTTTTTGGATTGTGGGAGGAAACCCATGCAGTACATGCAAACTCCACACAGAACGTACCCAAGTGTCCACCCCAGGGCTTGAACCCAGGACCTTATTGCTGTGAGGTGGACGTGCTAACCACTAATATCCTCAAATTTATTTATTAAAACAGAAATCAGTTTTTGATACTTTACTAGAAATTTGTCACTTAAAAAAAAACAAAAAATCATATAATTTATGTTGATGATGACTGAGATTACAATCAGGCTAGTACCGCCCCCTTATTCAGTTCATAATATTACTTTTTTATTATTGCTTTATATGGGTCAGAATTGTACAATGCAGAATAACAGCCTTTCACAAAAAAAGCCCTTAACACAAAAACTCAACTTTTTTGTTATATTTTGCAAAAATATTCATGCACTTACTTTTACAGACACATTCATTTATCATCAACATCCACCTATTCCAGTACAGGGTCTCATGTGTCTACTGGTGTCCATCTCAGCTTACACTGGGTGCAAGGCTAGGTATCTGGACAGGAAACCAGTCCGTAACTTGGACAACACAGACTGACAGCCATTCACACACTCATTTACAGCCTGGGGCAATTTAGAGAACAATTAACATAACAGTAATGTTTGTAGACTGTGGGAAGAAGCTGTAGTACCTGGAGAAAGAACATGAAAACTCCACATAGAAAGGTCTGTGGGCTTTTCCTGATGGAAATCGAACTCAGCACAGGGCCTTCTTAATTTTAAAGGTGATTTTAAAGAGCTGTAAGCTTCTATGACAACATAATCCTTTCAATAGAGTGGCTGAAATTCACTATACCAGTTTGCAAGACTACTGGATTTCTTTATTTTCTCACATCTTACACATATGAGCTCTGAACACAACAAGCTCCACGTCTGCAAGTTTGTTAACTGCGATAGAAAGTTGACATTTCACCATGTTGGAAAAAATAGGTACGTGTTTTCTCTTATTTATACTTTTTAGGTGGCACTAAAATCAGATTTTCTTTAGAAAAACCAAATAATAGGACCAACGTAAATGTTACACCTCCACCTACAGGGAAGAACAGAAACTGACATGACAAAACAAGACTAACAATACTAATTATATAAACAGAATTCCTTATTTACTCTGTCGAACATGGAGGCTTATAAAAAGTGTGTATAAAAGGGACAAACAGAAGCTAACCAGCTCAACCACCAGGCTCCACTCTTCTGTAACATAAGCGGAGACTGATACCGGATTTCCACTGGATGCATAACTACTCCATAACGTCTCTGCTGCGTAATTTGCTGTCTGGCAATCTCCAACCGCCTCTGTTTGTGATGTGTGTCTGTTGCAGTAAGGACTCAGAAGATCTCGCTAATTCACGTGTTATCGCGCAACATAACAAGTTGTAGTCATTACAAAGAGAGCCACAAATCCATACAAACAGTTCATTGTGTCCTTCGATAGGAACAGAAGGAAATCCACTCAGTTCTGTCCTGTAGATCTTCCGCTTTTGTGGAGATTATTGTGATTCAGCCATGGAAAATGTCAATATTTATATGTGAAATACGACCCACTGATCGGGGTGTACCTCAGCCTAGTGCCCGAAGAAAGCTGGAGATAGGCGCAGACAGACCCCCGCTACCCTGAAAAGGAGCAAGCAGGTCAGAATATGGATAGAAATACAATCTGCCTTGAACACGGAGTATTTTATTTTGAAAATAAACTAGATATTTTATTCTGTGTCCTGTCAAGCTTATCTTTGTTGAATTTATGCAACATAGCTCCGGAGTCCAACAAAAATAAAAGGGCTGTGTATCTGTTGAAGAGGGCTCCGTCATGACAGAGTCATTACGCAACAGATACGCAGCACATACGCATGTGGTGAAAACACACATTGACTTTAATGGAAACATATCAGCTCTGTTGCTGTTAAGCAGCAGTACCCATCCAGTGGTAATTGGGGGTTAGGCTGCTTTCACTTATATAATAGCTTGATTTAGCCTCATTTGCATTCACAATGCTCTTATTAATCTGTCCGTATACTGACGAGGTCTCATTTTCAAGAGCGACCTGTTTTCGGAAAATACATTAATAATTTAAAACATATACCATTTAAGAATCATAGAAATGTTTAATGCACCAAAACTTCATACAAAGTTCAGTAGTTGGCTGTTGTTGCACTGCAGCTCTGCTGTCTGTCAGTCATATCTAAGTCAGATTTGTAAAATGAATTATAACTGCTCCGAGATCGATGATTTTACACAAGGTAGAATTTGCTTCTTTGATTCGCTCTGACTTTGGTCGGCCAAACTAAGCGTATTTTCTGCGGAAACTGTGAAGCGGTTAAGGATTTGCTGGTGTCAGTGTGCTATATTTCCTTGCGTGTCTGCAGGCCACATGCAAATGAAGATAATGTGATTAAATATTCAAATATAGGCTATAGTTCAAATGCACAGTTCAGATTTTTTTGAGAAATCTGATTTTTTTTTTCTTCTTCTGTGTGTGTGTGCTGTGTGCTCGTTCATATTACACATTCGATATGACTTCCATCAGTTTAGAGTATGAACTGAATGCGAGCCTGAAGTGACCCACATGTGCAAAAAAAGTGCTGAGGTAATGCGTGATGACGCAGGCATAAACCGTGTTTACGGAAGTAAATATGGAAGCATCTTGTGTCCGTGTGTGTGGCACTGATATTATGTACAATATTTAAATATTTATCAATTATATTACCTCACTCTCCTTCCACTGTCCACTCTGTCCTCTACCATGGTTGTTTTCTCCCCGCCGCTCCTCCCAGGATGCAGAATTGTGACGTTTATCATGTTTTGATAACGTAAAGGTCGAATAAATGGGATCCGGTCGTTCAGACAGCTGTCACATTGCTAAATATCAGATATGTATTGGACTTCGGACCACATGAGAAAGAGACCTGTGACAGACTTGGAAAAAATGGGCTTGTGCATGAATTATGGGGGTTTGCTTCCAATGCATTGTTATTTCACGACATATAAATGTATTAGCCACAGCTGATAAGTTGTTATTTCACTTTTTCCATAATTTTGAAAGGTGCACACATAATCACTAAGTAGCATCCCCAGGAATAAGGTAACATGTAAGACCATTTTACACCTTGAACCAAAATGCATGTGATTAGCTCTCCCCACTTCTTATAATATGCATGAAACTACAGACTTCAGTAATTCTATTGTGCGCTTTGGAGTTGGTTTTGTTGTGTTTTTTCTTACACAGTGACTGACCGTCCACTGGTTTCCTGGTGATGCGATCGTGACTTGAAACACACACCATTTAACATGACGTGCAACCATCATAATATAAGTGATCCACGTGCTCAGTGGGAAAGATTGTTTGTGCAAAACGTGCAAACATTTATGGTCTCATAACAGCGCGTGCACCCTCCCTTCGCTCTGTCCCTCTTGACTTGGTGACCGACCTAAAAGCCTTTTGTTGCAATCTTAGCCAATGGAGACGGATTACGACACCGGGCAGCTGAGATATATAAAGAGCCCCTTTTTGACCGCACTTGCACATTTTTCAGTGACACTTCTGAATATGCACACACCTCCCGTGGTCTAAAAAAGTACATATAGGACCTCAAACAACCATAGTTACACGTGACCCGGCTATGCATCCATCAGGAAGATAATTAGTCAGCTTTCAGACACTTTTTTCAAAAGAGAAACTTATTGCAAACGCTGCTGCTGCTGCTGCAGAAAAGCCGCTCTTTGGTGATCGTATTGGATTAGATGCATGTCAGTGACTGCCTGGCTTTGGTGAGGGACGGACCAGCAGAGGATTTAACGGAATAAATCAAGGGGAGCAACACGACAAGAGGAAGAGAAAAAGTTTTCTGGTGTCTACGGTTCGTCATGACAAGGTACAACTTCTTATTGTGCTTAGTGGTGCTTATCTCCCTGGGACAGTCAGGAAGCGATGAGCCCAATCTGCTGCTGTCTCCTGCCAGTGAGACGCCCACGGATGCCGGGCTGTCTCTGCTGGACGAGGACTCCGGCTCCCATGAGTGCTCCGCCTGCGTTTGGAGAGAGCAGAGCAAAGTGCTGAGGCTGGAAACCATCAAGTCTCAGATCCTGAGCAAGCTGCGCCTCAAGCAGGCGCCCAACATCAGCCGGGAAGTGGTCAATCAGCTGCTGCCCAAGGCGCCTCCGCTGCAGCAGCTCCTGGACCACCACGACTTCCAGGGAGACGCTTCGTCCCAGGATGAGTTCATGGAGGAGGATGAGTACCACGCCACTACGGAGTCTGTGATCACCATGGCCTCCGAGCGTGAGTAATAAGACTTTAGGAACGATATTGTCTCCAAATGCGTAATGCGCGTAATTACGCGGCGCACATAATGGTTGGGGTGTCCAAGCCTGCTGCGTGGACGGAAAGGGCCAAAAAGGTGTCATTCAAAGTGACCTAACATAGTTTTTTTTTTTTGCCTCATATTGGGGGGCTCGCTCTGTGCGTGGGGCTGAAGCGACAAAAACGGCTCTGGTCAGCTGTTGCCCGCGGCTGTCAAAGTGGGGATTATGTGGGAACCTGATAAATCAATAGTCAGCAGCATAAAGAGCCGTGTCTCACACACACACACACACACACACACACACACACACACACACACGCACACACACACTAATGGTTATGATGGAGCCCCTCCAGCTGTCAGCTTCCATCTCTACACCTTTTTCTCTCACAAAGTGCGTGTTTGGCTTAGAGCTGCGAGTGAACGTCAAGTGCATTATATGAGCAGTAATAATGCAGCATGTGTCTAGTTTCGCGTGAATTAATTCAGCATCGCATGTCGGTGATCGCTGCTCATTGGCCCCTGACTATTTGCTCGTCGTCTTCTATAGTTTCCCATTAATTATGTGATAAACCGCAGGCAGGCCCCTCGGAGACATCTTATAAAATTACTGTTGAGCCCAGCAGCTGTGCTCTATCGGTCTTTTATAGGAGCCTCTACCGGTTTCCCTGCTGTTCATCGCAGTGAGAAAAAGTGTGTCCAAAAAGCTGCCATTGTTCCCGTCCCCCCGTCCCCCCCCCCCTTTTTTTTTTTTTTTTTTTTTTTTTTTTTTTGGCCGCACTTGCCTTTTAAATGCGAAGTTTATAGACGCAGCTCGGGTTTTTTTTTTTTTTTTTTTTTCCACCAGGAGTACACAAAGAGAGAAACACTTAGGGTCGAGGGGAGTGTGTGACCTTTTCCTGGCAAATCGTGGGTTCAACAACATTTACACACATAATATATTCTGCACAAGGCGGAGGAAACACACTCCAGATAATCAGGTTTTGTACTCTGTGACTGAACAAAGACAGGCCTGCCCACCACCCCATCTATTGAAATATATATATCCTGCATTTAATAACTCATTTCTAATATCCACCCTCTGATTCACTGTATTCATCACAAAAACACTTCGTCAGCATGTTTTAAAACACCCATATATAATTTAACAACTTTGTGTTGACCTTTTGTTCAATAATCGGTTTTAAGAATGCATCTGTGTGAATTTCTATTTGGTTAGTTCATGTTTTAATGATGTAAATAAGAGAGCTAAGTGACACAATTTATTAAAACAATGATGAAAACTTAGGAGTTACAAATTCACCCTCTGTGTGGTGACAGCGTTCATAAACCTCTGCACTCGTGTGAAACTCGTGTTCGACGCACTGACTCACAGCTTTAAATAATGGTTTTTAAACCCTTGCCTCACATCAATCATCTGCTCGCACACACACACACACACAATTGTGCATCTCTCAGAAACCCAGTGGTAATAGATGACACCACAGTTTAATCTCTTCACGTTGACGCACTTCCTCTTTCATCCATTTCCTCATTTTCAGATCAGCAGCAGGTGTCGTCATCTTCTTTCTTTCCTTCCATCTCTCGCCCACCCATACGTTCTTCTTAGCCTCTTCTACTTTTAATTTTCTCCTCTGCTCCTCATGACGGTTGTTGAGAGAATGAGTGCATCTCTTTTGCCTGTGGCACCTTAGTGATCACACAGGATTTAAAGTGTCTTTTTCTATCTCTCTGATAAAGGGTAAACTTCAAACATTATTCCCTGTGCACCTCGAACCCAGTCACCCTTTTACTGTCGTGCATACTGCCTTTGATCGGCCATGGGGGTTCACACAGTACATACTGAACTGGACCTGCGCCAGAGTTGCTTCTTAGTATTCATTCAAGGTACGTGGGTGTCGCAGCGGGGGTTCAGAGGGTCCATGC
This sequence comes from Gouania willdenowi, assembly GCF_900634775.1. Lineage (NCBI taxonomy): Eukaryota > Metazoa > Chordata > Actinopteri > Blenniiformes > Gobiesocidae > Gouania > Gouania willdenowi. The sequence continues at coordinate 24,140,659 of NC_041048.1, read as the reverse complement.
TTCCTGGTCTTCAATTACAATGAAATTTCATGGAAAAGTACATCTATTTATATCAGTGTGCTGCACGTTATTCACTAAAACTGCTCTCTCTGTGCAGAATGTTTAGTAGGCAAGCCTTGCCCACATTACCCATGACTCAGAAACAAAATGACTAAATTGTGCCTTGTTTGGATTCATGTGTGTTCTTTATTGTGATGTTTGTTTTTGCCTGAGGAGGGACGAGGATTTAATCAGATTGATTCATCTAGAGACCTTTTTCCTCTGCCATCCATGGTCCAAATGCTGTTTTTTTCTCTCCTTCATATTTCGATGCTGATAAACCACAGAACACAAACTTTTATACGCTCATGAACATGGACACTTACGGCTGCTTTTATTTCCTACTGCGTGTAGTAGTGAAGTTAACTGGAATGAAAAGTTAAACTCATGATTTAGATTTTGGGGACTGCACTGCACCTGCCAGCTTTCATTTCTTAGACTTTGTATTTTATTCCAGGTTTATCAGGAACCACAAACTTGGGAAAGTCACTGATTTATTGCAAAAAAAAACCCCCTGAAAAACATAAATTATTAACGAGAACAATTCCCAAGATTTTGACAGATGCTCAAGTACATTTAACTTTGACAACATTTTAAGCAACATTTAATCTGTACATTTGAGTTTATTTCATCCAACTTTTTGGTGTTGCGTTGTCATCATTCATAAACTCCCATTAAAAACTACTGGAATTATGTAAATCCATCGAGGTGAAGCAAATTCAACAATCAAACAAACTTAGACAAGTCGTGGGCGAGGGGAAACATGAAGCGCGGAAGGGTATGAATGTGCAAATTTTCACATGTGCACAAATTGTGTGGACACATAGGGATGCTCACACACACACACCTACTCACACAGTCCCTCACACACACTCCAGAGAAAAGTTCTCCTATTGACAAAAAGGGTCACAGAGTTCACAGCTATGTGATATATTGGAAGAGGAGACTATTAACCTCATCAGGTCTCTTTCTTTGGGAGCAAAGACGAACCGGTAGTAACTTGAACACTTACTCCCCCCACCACCACCACCACCACACGTGCGCGCTGGCACACAAATGCCTACACACACACACACACATACACATACACACACATGCACGCACGCACGCACACACACATCTACTAACCACACCCACCAAAAAACAAGTCTTTTATAGTGTTGACCCTATAAAAGGGTCATTTCCTGAAGGTGCAGGAACCATAAAAATTAAGAGGGAGAGCGCTAAAAGGACAGAGCAGCAGAAGCCGGACTGTCTTCATCTCAGTGGTCAGTGTTTGCTGGAAGTTGATGACTATGTGAGATTTTTATAGATTTATTTATTCCATGGAGGTCTCAGTTTGACGATGACACCTGTTCCTCTGGTCTACGTGCCAGCATCAGCTCGGGGGAAGATAAACTTTGGTGTTGGATTGTTTAGAAGCTCTTCCATGGCCACTTTGTTTGAAAAGAGGGAAAAATGTCAAGAATGGATGCTTAGAAGTGTAGAATTTGCACAACATACCGTCAACTTTATGGCTAATAAAATATCAAAGGGACCAAAGTCTATTAATACGGAGACAAAATTTCCCTGCGACCTCTGGAATCTCACTCCATCCACCCTCCTTCCTTTATTCCCACGCTCTCATGCACGAACTCCTGTATCTGTTCTTGTCCCTTGACATTTGCGGTTACGCCAGTCTAGAATTTAATGCACGCTTTATCAAGCAAAAGTACAAGAGAAGAACAGATAAAGACTGCAGTGATCCAACTTTGGAGGAAAGGCTGTGAGAATGTTTTCTGCTTCTGCTGGTGCGTGCATCCCTGCTGAGCCCCTCGGTGCTGCTTTACACTTTGCTTTTCAAAGATTTTGATTGAGTTAGGTGCGCTGCAATTCATGCTGTGGGTGGAGTGGGTGGAGGGGGTGGAGGGAAGAAGGCAGTGAGTCCGTTGGGAGCAACAAGCTGCCCAGTCCTATCCTAAAGGGACAGAAATAATTAAAGGGTTTTATAGGTACAATTAAAAAGACCTGAAACAGATGTTACGTTTCACTAATAAAGGAAATAATTACTTCACACCAGTGATTAAGCCCAAAGTAGGGACATGAGTGAGAAGGAGGGGAGTAAAAAGATAAAACGGAGATCATTGAGGGGATTATTGTTGATGGATGCATTCAGGCTCTGTGTGGTCGAGTGTGAGGAGGTGCTGAGGATGAGTTTATGGAAGAGTCCATTAAATCTAAGTGGCATTTAAGCAAACAAAATGCTGCATGGACATAATGTTGGATCCCACGAGAGAGATACTGTGTCGGAGAGAGGCGCGAATAACTGTGGATTACCTCATGATTATCTGCATGAAAATTTAATTAGCATCCTTTCTGTGGTAAGGGAAAGCAGCTTTCTGCCGTATTGGATCACATGTGGTTGTAGTTCTCCTCGTTAGGAAAGTTATAAAAATGCCAACTTTTCAATTCAATTCAACTTTATTTATATAGCGCCAATTACAACAATAAGTCCTCTCAGAGCACTCATGTCACAAAATATAAAACTGTTAAGAAAATTCAGCGACAGTTTGATTCATAGCTGTTCTACAGTTACAAATGGATAAAAGGAAAGTCGTCACATGACAGATACTTTCTGCTGCTGGTGCAAACAGTGTGGTGGTGAATGGCTCTTTGCAGGAGTTCTGGCTCAGTTTCGTTCTACGCACTCTTGTTCTTTTCAGTGAAAACTGTTGGCTCAGATGCGGGATTCTTTCCTGTTGCTTGTGAGTGTAAAGAAAAACGTTGAGAGAGAAGTATTGCTCACATTTTACTCTGAGGGGATGACGTGAAGGTCTAAGACTGAAGCTCATTCTCAGCCTCAGCATATGAAAACTTGTATCTCCAAGATTGCCATTGAACTCTGATATCACATCATCAGATGAGTGTTTTTCTTTTTAAATGAAGTTGTTTTGCAAAGAGGTCGCTGCATGATGACACAAGCGAGTCAAGGTAGTATCACTTTAGTGTTGGAGAAATAGTGGATCCTTCTAATATTGAGTTTTATTGTTGTATGGGAGCAGTATTTTAATGTGTAAAACTCATTTAAATCACATACACCTGATAAAAAGTCTATCTATTTGTAAAAGGGCACCGTAAGCATCCACAGTGGCTGCGGTAGAAAAGGACATGTTCTCAACTGTTTCCCAGTTGTAACTTCACTCTGAACACAGGTGGAGTGCTGAAACAAAGATGTCTGGCTAACCTGCACAGCACGGTTTTATTCATTAAGGAAACAAGAATGATTGATTGTGTGTAGAGGGTTTTTCAGGGTTTCGGTAGGTAAAATGCTCTTATTTGTATGTGTTCAACAACCAAAGGTCATTTGGGTTTATCGCATTAATCATGGCATTTATTCTGGCTACAATATGTTTTTTCCATTGCTGTGGTAATATTAAGTATGTTGATATCTTTGAGGAAGAAATTATTTAATTGGTTCAGTAAGAAACAAAGCGTTCTACTTACCGATGATCAGTGTTTGGAATAACGGCGTTTAAAATAACGGCGTTAGGTAACAGCATTTTTTTTTTCAGTAACGGGGTAATCTAACTAATTACTTTTTACGCCGTTACAACGCCGTTAACGTTACTGAACGTTAAATGCGGTACGTTGCATGCATTGATTGAATTAACTGTGATTCGAAAGCACCCCTGGCTTCATACGCAGCTATAGTGAGGAGGTGGGTTAAAAACAAGGTGAGCGATTATGATTGGCTAAGGCGGCGTCATGTTTCATGGCAGCCAATCAGAGCCAGTGTTTTTACACATGTGCCAACACACACAACCACTACAGATTTGATGAAGCAGCAGAGATGGCGAGCGTGGAGCAGTCTGATGAAAAGTTTTTATTTTTAAGGTGGCGATACAAACACTACTTTAAATTAATTGAGATCAATGGCAAGAACGTGCATGTGAAGTGTACATTATATCCAGGAGAGAAGACTTTGTCGACATCCATTGTAAACAACTCCAATTTAATGAAGCACCTCACAATGACACACACATCTAAAAAATCTGAATTCTTTGACATATAACAACTTTTTTTTTTTTCAACCGTAACGCAAATAGTTACTTTCCTTGGTAATGAGTTACTTTTATTATAGAGTAATTTAGTTACTAACTCAGTTACTTTTTGGACGAAGTAGTAACTATAACTATTTACTTTTTTAAAGTAACGTTCCCAACACTGCCGATGATGAAACCGCTTTCTGGGCCCGATTGGATTTTAAACGAGCAACATAAGGGATATTTTAACATCGTTGTCATGCATTTGATTTTTGATATGTGTGTGTGTGTGTGTGTGTGCATATGGTTGCTGTTAATATGTTGCCATTACTATTTGATTGTCTGTATATATCATGATATATATCTATTAGAGTTGGGACGATATCGACAGAGTTCATGATAGAAAACGATATTGGGCTCTTGATAATGATATGATACAATATTTTAAAAGGGAAAAAAAAAAAAATTGTTGGAAAAATAACCATGCTTTTGTTTGTGTTACCTCTAGACATACCTATATACATACTATGGATATGAACTTTTTAATCCAAAATGAAAATATTAAAATAAACAATAACGTAAAAAATAATAAAATCTATTTAGAGTGCAAAAAGATAGTTCACGCCAGTCTAAATATTAAACCAAATCATGTCATCATCATGACATTCTTCACAATGACATTCCTATCTGTGCACGAACAGACTAGCATGTCGACATTAGGGATTGACCGATATGGATTTTTTTAGGGCAGATATCGGTTTTTTTCCATCAGTCTTAGCCGATGACCGATACGGACTGCCGATTTTCTTGAACCGATATTTGGAGCCGATACCACTTTTGCTCCTTCGATTTACATCATAAAAATTACACAGTGATGATAACAAATGGTGTTCTCAATTTATTGAAATTAACAAAGTTGAGGTAGAATGACAAGCAAAAAATATTACAAACAGGTGATGTAGAACAAGAACAAGTAAAAAATATTACTGCTCTCTGTAAATAATGCAGATTAGTGAACACAGCAGCCCGCATACAAGTAAAAAACGCAAAATCGGCCAGTCGGCAGCAATTGATACCTTTGGACAATGACTATGTCTCCTGCAGTTGGAGAAAGACTATGGTGTCACATTTCTGTCAAAAGTCAAGTGCGCAGTCTTACACAGTCACATTTAGGGGCGGGCCCCTGTAGACAGCCCCTGGAAAACCCCACCTTTCTGATTGGTCTCCTAAACACCTACTGTCTCCAGGCCAGAGCTAATCCAATGTTGGGTAGAGCTAGTGTTGTGCCAATCTACTTCTACACCAACAGAGTGGATAGTTGGGTTTCTATTTATTAGATTATATATGGCACGTATATCTTTAATGGAGGAGACGGTACACTTTCTGGCAGGTGTAAATTACAAAGCACGACAATAGGATACATAAGCTTAATAGCATTAAATTCCGAGTGTGCGTGAGTGCAGAGCATCATTAAAGCTGATATCCGGAGTTTCTAAGAAACGTCTCGATGTCCCGCCCTAAACCGCTCCACTTCCTCCCACTGCCTCTACCAATCTATCAGAAGCCACGCCTCTACTTTTCTGCACGTGCATCGCCGAACATTACAAGGTTGCATCGGGTCGCATTGATATAGGTCTATGGGTCAGGTAAGAGCCAAAATCATATTTACCTGTTTGCTGTTGTGGTTTCACTTTGATTGATAGTCTCAAAAACAGGAAGTCGAAGCCTATTGGCTGGGCTCACTCGGCGATCATTTCCATTTGTATAGGGGTCCATAGGACGAAGGAGGGACTTATATGCTGTACATTAATGTATATGAATAACCACCAGCAGTAGACCATAGTAAAAGACTAGTTAGATATTTTTTTGCATTTCAAAAGAATCATACATGAACAGAGATTTCTCAGAAACTCCGGATATCAGCTTTAACATGCGTGTTCCAGTTATTTGTGCACATGTGAAACACTATTGTGCTCGCAATTAGTTTGTAAAGCTTGACTTTTGACATAAATGTGACGCCATAAGAGACGCTCGTTTGGGACAGATGTAGTAGAGATGGAAAGGTATGTTTCACAACCCCCCACTTGCGATATCGCAATACCACTCGTAGATCTTGTGATGTCTTAATATGGTGATATATTGTTGCACTATATATTATCCCACCTTTAACATCTATTATATGCAAAGGTGCAGGTGTCCATGCCCAACCAAAACAACCAATGTGCATTAAAACAAACAATAATATACATTTGAATATTTAAGATTTTGGGATAGATAGAAGTGAATAGCAGGAACCAGCTCCTGACTGGGAGCTAATGTGTCTTAGGCTGCATCCAAATAGTCCCTCCTACCTCCTTTCCTATCCACTTTTCTATAACCCTGTGGATGACGTCATGGGGTTAAGGAAAGGTGTTAGGAGAGGAGTTAGGAAAAGGCCATCACTTTTGTTTTGACAATCAGACGCACTTCCACTAGGTAACGTAATAATCAGACGGCTGCGAAGGTTATTGACGTCTGCCGTGGATAAAAAAACTACACATTTCTGAAAATGAACTAAAAGCACATTTATAACACTTTCCACTAATATAATCTAAAAAAAAATCACACAGTTTGAAAGAGGATACCAGACTATGAAGAACAAACGTGAAACTAAAAGAACGTCACACATATGAGAACGTTGCTCAAACTCACCTTCCACTCAGAAATATGATTTATTTTGAATAAAACATAATGTGGCTTTTTTTTTTTTTAACAACAGAGTGTCTGTTTTAAGTCAGTTATAATCTGATAATCTGGCTGCAAATCATAAAATATGGGTATTAGATGATTTAAAGTTGTTCAAGGCATATTATTGCATTGGTAACTTACATGATCTTCGTCCCTTGTTGGTCATCATGAGTTTCCGTAAGCGCTCGGGTGTGCGTGTCCCTTTAAATGTTGTCGCCACACGGAATTGTGGGTCATCATTATGTGGTCTCCTTTGGTAAAGGATGCATCAGTGTTTCCTAGGCTAAAGGAGGTAAAAAAGGAGGCATTGAGCCTCCTTTCCTCATCTTAAAGAGAACTCAAACACTTTTTATCACAGCCACCACTTAAACATTTCAGGTGGTGAAGGAACAGTGGATAGGAAAGGAGATAGGAGGGACTATTCGGACGCAGCCCTAGTTTTTCAGCCACACGTGTTTCCGAGAAGAAAGGGGAGGGTCTACAGAGGACAGAGATGCGCAGACACAGAGAATAGGATATATATGGTGGAGGTGAGGGGAAATGAGCAAAATAAAACTGAGTTTAGCTTGGACACATTTTGATGTGACAGACAGTTGTAGTTCATATCACACAGGCTCCACAAACAACACAGACACATGAGAGCAGTCCATTCATCAGGGAACTTAACTAGATTGTCTTTTATAATTTATTATCGTAGCATGGTCTTTTTTTGTTAAGTATACAAATAAAAGAAGAGGTAACACATCATTTTCTTCTGTTTTTTTTTTAACAGATAAGTTAGTAATAATTGATATAAGTAAAAAAAAATCAGGACACGATTGTGAACAGAAATATTGTACTGTTTTTTAATAAGAGGGAGACAGTCAGAAGGACAATGATGATGATGATGATGATGATGATGACATTCTAATACTGTAGATATTTCAGAAACTGTTGAAAGTGCTTGAAAAGCTGACATTTCATTTGGTTTTCAGATAGTGTATTTTGTTTTCTGTCTTTCTAATGAAATGTCCGACATTTAGTTCTATTCATTTTCAGTTTAAATTAAAGTAAAATGTCATGTGATCCATGCAGGTGGGTTGCGGGAAAATTCTTATTATTATTTTTTTAAGTTGAGCACCAAGCAAGAATCCTTGTTGCCACCCTGAGGGTCAGACCAAATCAGTTTTTTGCACCCCTGGTTATGTATCTGTTTGTCTGATTATCATTTTTTGATGATGGTGTTCTGTATTCTCTTTTTGATATAGTAGAATAACTAAATTGTTGGCTGTCTTAAGTGCAGGGAAATTAAATATTAATATTCAATTATCGGAACTAAATATTTTCCTCCATTTGCCCTCATGTAAAAACAGTGTCATTTGTGTTATTGTTGTGTATTATGAAAAAGAAAAGCTGTTCTTCCCAGGGTGTTCCCACCTTAAGTTGTATCCAACATGAGCTCAGCTCTTTGACTGTAATGGATTAAACATAAAGAAGGTTGAATAAATGATGATAAAGGAGAATTTAATAAAATATAATTACTGTCAACCTGATGTCGAAAAATACAAGAGTCACTCTGTAAAGTAAAATCAAATCCATTATTGTTGTGGTTGGCTGCCACGTGGGAGCATGAATGCAGTTTTTTTTACTTACTGGTTATTGGCATGAGCTCACCGATCAATCAATGTTATCCATCTGTCTTGGGGTTTTTTTCTGCATCTGCAGAGCATGAAAAGTATGTTTGCCAATGACTTTTGGAAACAGAACAGGACATTGTCCTGTAACGTCAGTGTCCTGCTTATGAGTGAGTGAATGCACACAAGCGGTGAGACCCCAGCGTGCTTCTTGCTGTCCAGCTGTCCACCTTATTGCAGTTCACTGCACGCTTGCAGTCCCCGTCCTGCTGTCCAGCAGATGTTCTTTCTTTAATCCAAAAACAGATAGCACCACAAACAATGAGTTTGGAGTGTGTTTCAAGGCGACAGTCAGTTTAGAGCTTGTATATGCTGTGGGGCTGCATGTTTGTGTGTGTGTGTGTGTGTGTGTGTGTGCGTGCGTGCATGCGTACGTGCGTGTGTGTGTGCGCGTGTGTTCACTGAGCTAGAACAGCAAGCATTAGGAGGTGTCTTTTGTTGCTCCTGGGGGGGGTACTGTGCCCAGTCCTAATAGGAGTCTTGTGCCTGCCGTTGTCCCAAGGGAGGGCTTCTGAAAGAGGGGGTGTAACTTCACACATGCACACACACACACACACATGCACACACACCCTCCATCCTCAGCTTGAGCTCGGCCTCCCCCCACCACTCTCTGCTCCCCTGGGACTGGCCGAGAGACAAAGGGGGAGTGGGGTTGGGGTAGGATGGGATGTTTGAGGGGGTGCACTGTGGCCCTTGTCTTATTAGAAGGGTTGTGAACGTGTCACGATGATTAATATGCCGAGGTGCATTGGGATACCCTAGAGTCACATTTATTCAACACCAAGGCTCCCAAACACACACTCACCACAAAATGGCACATTTGCATTTCCCATTAAGTAAAGAAAATATAAATATATATGCAAATTCTAGTCCTATCTAGGTTTAAACCATCATGCATTACCCATTTGGACATTAACAATAGATGACCATTACCCTCCACACCCCATCTGAGATGCTTACGTTCACCTGGTTTGCAAAACCCCACCTCAAAGAACTCAATGTCCTCCAAAATGTAAAGTTCACGTCATAGCTATAATTCAGTTTTTGTGATTCGTCAAACTAACTGTTGAATCTGTCAAACCTAAATTCATTGTACATTTTTTTTAATCTTTAGTTTAGGCTATTTACTTAGTGTGACTGAATTTACACTAAATTCCTTTTTAGACATTTTAGACTATTTTTTTCCCTTTTTATGTTTTCTTTATTACCTTTTTACTGATTTATCAGTTAATTTTTGAGAAGATGTAAACATTATGTATTATAAAAGGTTCACATTATCAAAAATCCTTTCATGAGAAAAGGTAAAAAAAAAAAAAAAAACACACACACAAAACAATCATTACAACATCATGGGTAACAATGAGCCTTTGGTTCTACTCACTGGCAACATGTTGCCCATTCATTGTACACTTAACACCTTAACCCCCCATCTGTTTTTAGCGCTCTAACAGGCTCCACTCTTGACTTCCCCTGCGTAAGATTACTGTGTTTGGTTATTAAAAGTAATTGAATTGCCTGCGTTTGTACTAACATGGACAGATGGCATCGTGAATAAACCCTTATATTCCATAAGCCTCCCCTACAGCACATATAGGAGGCTAACTGTGCAACACAGGTACCCAGGGAGTCCACCAGATGTTTGATAGGCTCACCTGCAGGCCGCCCCGTGCTGGCAATAAAATCCATGAGCTGCATATGCTGCAATTACACCACTGGGAAATAAGCTGCTGTATTAATGAAGCAAACTGGGAACATAAGGGAAAAAGCCAACAAACCTGTTTCCTTTGGAAAGAGGCTCAGCTTCTGTTCAAATCTCACCAGGGATTGGCTCAGTTTGATTAAGTTCTGTAAAGACATTAGTTTGAATTTAGATGAAGTTTGTATGCGTCTGTGCACGTGTGTGAAAAAAAAAAAGGGAGGGGGGTGGGGGGGTGTCAAGGATCGCTAGTGCACCAGTAGGTGGTGCTGAACATAAGAACATGATGTCTTTACTGCCAGATTGTAAGTGCAGTGTTAAAGCCCGAGTTTAGCTGAGCAGAAATTGGCCATTAAACCATTTTGAAAAGGCAGTAAAACATTAAGTGGACAAAGTAATGAAGGAGGGAGAAAGAAAGATGAAATATTCTGTTGATTTTCTGCACATTTCCGTGCTCGTTGGCACACTCTGCCAAGACGTGGGGTGTAATTAAGCTTCTCTCTGCATGGCCCTCCCCTAATGCGTGCACCTACAGGATCTATAAAGGCACAAATGGACTTCACCTATCAATGCAGTCATTGTGTAACATGACAAAGCTCATGTGTTGTGCATGTGTGCCCGTTATAATAGCTCTGCTTCTCTGGTTACATCTTGCTGAGAAAGCTCTGTTCTGTAGAGCCAATCTGGCTCTACAGAACTACTTAACTTTTTTTTTTAGTGGAATAAGAGCAGTGGAGGCTATCTGCTACTGTGGAGAAAGCAAACCAACAAGAAGTAGTAACCACAAGTAAACACAAAGCAAAGTGCCGAATCATTCATTGCCAGTTTTGTGCTGATGAGCAAACATAACATTGCCTGCTTTAATTGCCGTGACCCTAGCAACCCACCAAAAGGAACATTGACATATTGTTTGTCCAGCGTGAGACAGAGTATAATTTACACTCACTAATGACTGTCTTTGGAAAAACGGGCTGAAGGACCATGTCTGTCCCTGGCTTGGCCCTCATTCAATATTCACCCTGGACTCTTCTAATGGACAGTCCATCTGCACCTCTGTGAATTCATATCCCTCAATGCATGCCTATAATTCAATTACAACATTTGTTTAGTGTTTAAAAAAAAAAAAAGAAAGAAACAGGAGGAGAAAGCATGGGGCAGTGTTCTCCCCCAGTCAATCAAGGTTTCATAAACATCTCATGATTGGCTGGGAGATCTCCGCCTTGATCAAAACAAAAACAAACTGTGGCTCATTCAAAGCTATTGTGCCTTTCAAAACACAAATGATTATTATTATTATTTTTTTAAATGGTGATGTGAAGAAAAACATATCACCAGTGCCATAACGTCGACCTTGACCTTCAAACTCAATCTGGCTGTTAGGCCTGCCCCTCCCCAGCAACCCTGAGATGTAAAGGGGGCTGACGGTTTTGACCCTTGATCCCATTTCTTAACTAGACTGAGGTGCCAAATAACCTTTTGACCCAGGAAGCATTTGCAGTTTGCCTGAGCAACCTCAGATTTGGCAATGATTGACATGTCCATACAGTTTTTTCTTTGCTGTTCCTTTAAATGAAGGAGTAACAACAACTCCCTTTTAATGTCAATGACAGAAAACGGCTTTAGTGAGACAAATCAGGAGCTGTAATACGTCAAGTTTGCTTAGTTTAAATGGGCCGATTAAATATTCTATTGTACTCTGCTGCCACATTATCATGCCAGATAGGTGAAGAATAAATTTCCCTTAGTAATAGAACGTTTTACATGGAAATGAATGTATTAATGCAATGGATGGATGTCGTTATATCAGATGGAGGTCTATGTAAATTAACCATGTGTATATTTGACATGTGGTGCAAATCAGAGAAACACCAAAGCCCAAGATCATGACAGGAATAAATCTGGCTGTTTGAGGACCAGCTTCTGGCGTAAACCTTAATCCACACCTAAAATTAAAGCCAAGCACATGGAAAACTTGGGACGGTTTAATTTTGCAAGTTGTGGTGGAGATGTAGACCATTTCATTATGACTGACCCAGGGGAATCTAAGGTGACCATCTGGCCTCGGGCCACCATTACTGATAGTTGTTTTAATATGCAAATGATCTGTTTTTCAATCTTAATATAATCACCAATGTATTCTCACCAAACAACAGCTCCATGTGCACACATGATAACCACGTTTAGGTTACTCTTCAACATTATACTAGATAATCCCTTTCACTGCACCATCATTTCTGTCAAATGAAACCAAGAGTGGATGTGATTTCTAATTTTAGCGATTGTACACTTTTTTAACATCAACAAACAAGACCAGTCAAAGGCGTTTTTTGTGAACTATTGCTGTATTACTTTGCTGTGCACAAAGATAATGTGAAAATATATTTTTAGTTTTTCTTTAGACAGTCAGCTGATCTTTAGACTTGACAACAGTTGCTCTGGAGCACCGAAAGCCAAAACGGGAGCAGAAAAGTGACGATAAATGATTGAAATTGACACCCCGGCCTATAAAAGAACAAACAAAATATGTATCCCCCAGGTTATAAAAAAAAACTTTGTCTATTGTTTTCTTGCTGCTCATAGTTTGTTGCTTTCAAAATGATATTCTAAAAATATCATTCAAATGTATAATCCTGTACCTACGGGGTAAAGCTTATCAGCTGTTATATTCGGTAATGTGGGTTTTAAGCTATCTAAAGCACAGCTGGACAAACAATGTGCACAGAAATTATTAACACACACAATACTGTTTATGATGTATTGTCTACCAGTGGCACACATTATTCAAATACAAATGTTATTGAATAATAAAATAATGTTGACCCTGCTAGTGTGCATTTGTTGGGTCAAAAGTTAGTGCATTATTTAAATCAGTGTTTCTAAAATGGGGGTACATGTACCCCTAGGGGTATCCGATGGCACTACAGGGGGTACTTGAGAGAGGGTAGAGAGAAGAAAATTAACAAATGAAAGCATTAAAAATATAGAATTTTATAATGTTAATTTTTAGGTAAAAATTATAATTATAATAATGATGATGTAAATTATCTTAATTAGAACATGAACTAAAAATATAAGGGTCAGTCTTGGGTCCCACACCAGGAGGGAGATGACTATGAAATGATAGAAACTATAGAATCTATTAGGAGCCACAAAATACTGTTTCATTCCACTTATTTACAAAATGTGATTATTTAAAATGTTTGTTAACACTCATTCATTCCATCATTATGCTGTATAGTCATTTTTTTTATAGTATTCTGAGCAAAATGTTGTACTCGGACAAAGGGGGTACCTGGATTCAGAAAGAAGAGAAAGGGGAGTACTTGAGTCAATAAAGTTTGAGAATCACTGATTTAAATGATTATTTTTACTTTACATTTATGCTAAAGGTAAACTCCTATAAAAGTGCAAAGTTCCAGAGAAAGAGTAATTAATATACTTAGTATAGAGTTAAATTCTGTGCAAAAGACAAATTCTTTTTCTTTTTTCTTTTTTCCATAGCGGAGCCGCTGGTTGCAAGTGAACGGGAAGCCCAGCTGCTGCTTCTTTAAGTTCAGCCCCAAACTGATGTTTACCAAGGTGCTGAAGGCCCAGCTGTGGGTTTACCTGCGGCCGCTGCAACAGACCTCCACTGTGTATCTTCAGATCCTGCGACTGAAGCCTGTCACTGAGCAGGGCAGCCGCCACATCCGCATCCGATCCCTCAAGATAGAGCTCAACTCAAGGGTCGGCCACTGGCAAAGCATTGACTTTAAGCACGTGTTGCAGAACTGGTTCAAACAGCCACATACTAACTGGGGAATCGACATCAATGCCTTTGATGAGAGCGGCAATGACCTGGCGGTGACCTCACTGCGACCTGGTGAGGAAGGACTGGTAAGGACCGTCAGACCTCTCGGAGCGCAAAGGAAAAAAAATCACTATTTAAAAAATATATAATTACTCAATATAATTATTCCATAGCAGAGACAGCTGCCTGGCTCTGTTCAGTAAATCTGACAATATGACAATGTAAGGATAGACTGGACAGCATCAAAAGATAGAAAAAGGGTCGACTGTTCCTGTGATACATCAGATATAGCAGAGGTGTAAAGAGTACTGATATATCCTACTCAAGTAGAAGTACTGTTCATTCATTGAAATTGTACTCAAGTACAAATAAGTCATACATAAAATACTCAAGTACAAGTAAAAAGTAGCTCAATTAAATAGTACTCAAAGTTATTTTCACCCCATGTTTATTTTTGGTAATAAATCTTGCCACAGTTCCCTACAGCATACAGTCATCATCTCATGTATAAACGTAAAAAGAATGAGAGCAAATCTTGCACAATTGGATCTTAGTTTATTTTCTACAAAGACATCTGTATAAAATAAAAGGTTTGTCAAAAAATTAAAATAACATCAATGAATTCAACTCAAAATAAACTAATTCCCAGGCTCTAAGTATAGCTACATTTATGAACGGAGAAAATAACCAGCATCCAATGCTATTTTGGCGTGGTACATTACGTTTAATCTGGTTGTTGCGCTATGATGATGCATTTGATTGTTGTCTGGTTTTTTCATTTTTTGTAGTTTCACAATGTCCGTTCATCATTTTAACACAAATATACTCAAAAATGTACGAGTACCTATAAAAGCAACTTCAATTGAAAACTCAGCTATAGTCAAACAACTACTACTTTAAAATTAGCATTTTTTTACTATTATTATTATTAAATTCATATGTGGCCGTCATTAGACCTTTTTTCACTTTCATTGCATTGTAATAAGAAAGCAGTTATTAAACCAATCTATCATTTCAAAACTAACTATGGTTTAATATATTGTCTGCACCTAATTATTCTGTCCAACTGCATTTCTTTTGGTAAAAAAACAGGTTTAAAAGCATGAAAAGATACAAAATATGTAGTAACTTACTATATGAGCTCAGGCTCACTTTGATTTGTTTCATTTAAAAAAAAAATGTTACTTACTAAACTACTTCTGTTATTTATTTTGTTATTCAGTGTCAATATATCATGTAGTGTGGCCATCATTGATGTTTTGAAAAAATCTTTAAAATCACTCTAAATCTATTCAGATTTATTTTCAGTTATATTATAGTACTGTATAATATTTCCAAGTATTTCTATTTTTCTTTCCATCATATTATTTATGCAAATCTTGCCCGATGAGGCCCATTTTATGAAATATGATGCAGGGAAAACCTTACATGTCATTGACGCTGGTATGTAACACATTTTGGTTGTGTTCAAATTGAGCATTTACTGAAACACTGTGTGCAAGTATAAACCCCTGAATTACTAAGCCATGGCAGCCTGTAAAATGTCCTATGGCACATCATCAAACTATTTTTATTACTTAAATCACTTAAATGATTTTGTATTAAAGGGACACGTTGTCTTGCTTCTGCACAATGCTTCTCACACACAGAGAGAGAACACAGTGTTCCTCTGGAGGTTCGTTCAAAGGTTTTTACCTTAGGCTGTGCCTCATGTTGAAGTCATGCTTCTGGACCTGCAGTTGTGAGAATGTTCCCAATATACAGTAGCAGCCTGGACATGTCTAGGCCTATTTACTAAGAGTTTTCTTTTAATAACCATAAACCTCTGGGACTGATATAATGGATGGGTTTATCAGATAAGAGTAAATTTCTACCCCAAAGGCAGATTATGTGTGTATCTGCTCAAATTCTCGCATAGGCTGACAGTAACATAACATCAATGTTGAACTAATGTAGGCCACTTATCCCCGTTATGCAACACCAAATATTTACTAAGTGGTTATTGAGGTCAGATCTTCACAACAGATATTAGAGGTCAGCTCTGGTATCTTGGCTAATGAAAGGCTGCCCTCTGAGCACACAGCAGTGTGCAATATTATTCTTTAACACAGGAACTTATCCAAAACACAACAAGCAACTGACTGTCAAACTGTTCCTCAGCCCGATGCACAGAGCCTTAGAAGCATCAAACATTTGCTCCTGAGCCCAGGCGGAATCACTGTAGGGTTGAAAAGGCTTTGTAAAACAAAACGTAAAGCTGTAAAATATTTCATCTGCACTCTATGCCTGATGGCAGGGGTGGACTGGCCATCTGGCATCGTCCCGGTGGGCCGTCGACCCAAAGTGGGCAGGTCCGGTGTGCTACGTGTTTTTTTTTTTTTGACGAGCGAGTGGAGGCAGACATAGCAACAGGTGGCCAACAATGGCTCAAAAGTGGTCAAAAACGTGTCAAGAAAAGAGTGAAAAGTGACTAAAATGGGCCAAAAGCGGTCCAGAGTGGCCAAAAAGTGGACAAATAAAGAGGAGCCAGGTGGTATGTAATGGCAAATGATAGCTTCAATAGGCAAAATGTGGCAAACAATACTGAAAAAGGGTAAAAATGTGGAACAAAAAGAGGCAAAATGTAGGGGAAAAGGAAACGAGTGGTATTTTTTTGGCAAAAGGTAGCTTACTGGGATGAAAAGTGTCCAAAATTTTTTTTAAAAAGACAAAAATTGGATGAAAGTGTCAAAAAAAAATGGGGAAATGGGGAAGGGGTATTTATTGATAACCAGTAGCTAAAGTTGAAAGTTTTGAAAAGAGGCAAAAATGGGACAAAGGAAGTTGCAAAATGGGAGAATGATAGTTAGAATTAAGACATAAAGAGCCTCATGTTGAGCATCACTGACATAATAACAGCTTCTACATGGTGTCCACTGATAATGTAGTGGGCTGGTCTGGACACAAAACACCAGGGCTGAACTGTGGTCCCAGCCCACCACTGCCTGATGGTTAACGATAATGATGAACATCACTTCCTAGTCATGGATCGAATCCAGCATATAGCGTGATCCTTCAGTGTTTGACCACATGAAACATTTACAAATTGACAAATGAATTTCAAGTATTCAGGGTCTTGCATACAAAATAGAAACAGTGTAAAATGTGTTTGCTACTGCTTTGAAGTAAAGACTAAGGACTCTATTCTCCCATGCGCGTAAGTCCATAAAGCAGCGCTGTTTTTGGCTGCGCGCTATTTTCCCCCTGTACTTAAGTCAGTTCATCCCAGTTACGCACTGTGGGTGGAGCAGCCCTGAAATGTGGGTGTTCCCATTCAAATCTGCCCTTGCGCGCATTCTCCGGTGAGCGCAAGTCCTTTTCGTCTTACGCGCTTCTAACCCTGGAATAAGTGCAGTGCCTTGAAATATTATATTGCACTAGAAATATGGACTTACATTTGAAGCCACACAGACTTGTGCGTCGCGCAGCAACAGCTGTGATCACTCAGCTGCTGCTGTGCAATTAATTAAATCTCTGACAGACGCAGACTTCTGTGACTCAACTATTTTCTTACTATGTCCAACGTAAAGTCACAGTTTGATCCACTACAGAGGGAAACATGCTGTCATATGCAGATGAGGATGGACCACAAACTGTTCCCACACATATTTTAATGAGGCTCAGCTCAGGTCGCTTTAAACAATTTATATTTAAAACTGCGTATTATGGAAGCCAATAGTTATGTTTCACTGCAAACATCCCTCTGTATTAAAGCAGGACGCTCTGTGGCCAGGTTATTTCCTCATATGTCCAGCATCTAACTCAGTCACGCTTTACAGCGATGATGATGATGATGATGATGATGATGATGATGATGATGATCAAGGAGAGAGATTTTAACTGTGACTCGGACAGAATGCGGCCGATCCTCAGTCACACTGCAATAATCTGATCAATGATCTGATCAAATCAATCTATTATATTGTTTATCAATGAAGGCGTTTCAAATTATTAATTTTCACTAATTTCAATGACATTTACAGCCCAAAAAAATGACATCACCGCCTCATTCCGACAGACGATCCCAAACTAACGCATAATGTCAAGTTAAAAACTCCATTTGACCGTACAATCATGTTTTGGACTGTGGAGGAAAGGACACGTATTAAATCCAGACATTCATAGAACATACAAACATGTACATGGACCAAACTGCACAGAAAGAAGACTTAGGTCTATCAGTGCTGAGTTTGCATGTGCTCCCCACCTACCACCAGTTAAGAGCTGTAGATGTAGATCAGTGAAGTGTCCCTAAACTGATTAACTCAAAAATGCAGGAATCCAAGTTTTATTAATCCTTGCCCTTACAAACAAAAACATTGCAACCATTAGGGTTAAAAATGCTTCGTGATAAATTAGGGTACACTGAAGTGCTGGAAATAATAAAATAAAGTAAAAAAAACAAGGGTTTGTATTGCGCTTGGGGCCCTAAAACCCTATTTTGCCATCAATGTTCTCTATCTAATTATCATACCCAGGGCTGTGGATGCTTTGTGGAGACTTTATCTAAGCTGACTCAGGGTACACCCTTCACTGGTCAGCGCTCACATACATGCACTTCTACTGTCATTTATATACAAATTAAATGAAATTACATTCTAAATACGATATTTCTGCAAGTGGAGAAAAAGAGAGTGCACTGAAACCTGCAAATCTAAGGAGAATGAGACCACCAGGGCTAAAGGAATAAAACTCATTAGGGGGCACTGCCCAGTGGAAGAAATGATGAGCTGATGATCATGGATTTAGGCCTCAGTAGATCCGTTTCCATTACCCTTGGAAATATGCAAAATAATATAATAAAAACTGGCAATGGAAACACCTGAATTTCGAAAAAAAACAAAAAACGCTCAAGTGTTGCTAAAAAGTTTTTAGGCTTTCATGAAGAGGAATTTCAGATGTTTTGATATTGAAATGTGTTGCAAAAGCGTTATGGAAACACTTTTTCCGCAAACGCGTCATAGAACATGACATACATGGTCACGTCACGTGAGGTACCTGGTCACATGACCACTTCTCGCCGAGAAAACATGGTGCGGCACGTGTAAACAGAAGAGTAGACCGGGACATTTCTTAGCAATATACTTAAAAATTCTTACTGCCACATTAGACGTGAAACCACAAAGGAATACAGAGTTTTATAAGGACCTTTGGAGCATTCGTCTTCCTGCAGCGTAGTCTCGTGGGATCAGATTTCACAGAAGTTAGGAGGCTGCCCAAATCAACCTTCAATGGAAACACGTTTAAAGCGCAATTATACATTCAGAAATATCACTTTTTTGCGAAAATCTGTAATTGAAATTCAGCTAGTGATGACCTCCTGCGTATCTATCTCTAACGTGTTGCTGCGTAATGGACTGGAGTCTACTTCAGGGTGCACCCTACCTGTCCCAAGTCAGCTAAGATAGAGCTAAGGCTCCAGCAGACCTGGAGCAACTCTGAGTGCCACGTTGCCATACCTCACATATCTACCTGCTCCAACACTTGATGTCATCATGCAGCTCAGCAGAAGACCTGATGATGAGCTGTCTTATACAACCAGATGTGGTGGCACAGGGAAGCCTTTATGACATGCTGGATTTGTGCCCTCCAGAGCCAAAGTTAGTATAATCACACCCCTTTTCCACATTATGCTATGATACAAAGTTTGTATAGATTTGAGATGAAGTTTTCTTTTAATAAATCTACACTAAATATTCAAGAATGACAAAAGGAAAATGTATTTCCAGGCATTTGTGTAAATGTATTGAAAATGTACATTTAAACATAATCAGTACATTATAGTGTTGACACCCTTGGCTTAATATTTGGCAGCAGTCACAGCTTCAAGTCCTCTTGGGTTTGTCTCTACAAGCTTGGCCCACCTGGTTTTGGCAGTTTCCTTAAATTAATTTCTGCAGATCATCAATGGTTAGTCAGGTGGGTTATGCAGTGTTAACGGACAACCATTTCTTACTCCTTTGCTATCTTGATTGTGCGCTTTGGGTAATGTTATTGTTGGAAGAACAATTCACCTCCTTAATCTAAATTTCAGAGCAATCTGGGAACATTTTCTTGAATAATCTCTTTAGATTTGGCAGCTATCCCCAGCTTCCCAACAGCATGATGATGCTACCACCATACTTCACAGTAGCGATAGTGTTATTCAGATGGTTAAGCAGTGCAGCTTCTTCTCCAGATATTACGCTTTTAGTTCAGACCAAAAAGTTCTATTTTGTATAGCTATGATTGATCTTCTGAATGGTTCTCCTGTCTCTGCAATGGGACACTGGAGCTGGGACTTAGTCATTGACTTCTTTTTAACCTCTCAGACTAAGGCCTTTTCCCCTTTGTATAATTAGCTTGGTTTAGGTGGCCAGATCTAGACAGGATCCAGGTGGCTCAAACTTTTTCTATTTTCCAATAATCAAAACCACGGTGCTTTTCAGGACCTTTAATGCTGCTAAAAAAAAACGTGTATCTGAAACAAAACTTGCCTAACCTTAATAAAGGCTTCCTAAGATTGCCTCCAAGTGCCTCAGATTGTTTTAAAGAAAGCTATGGTCAATTAGGTTTTAGAGTAATTCAGTAACATAGCAAAATGTGTTAAACACTGTATGGAGTGTTGCGGAGATTTTTAAACACCAGTGGTGGACAAAGTAAAACATCCCATTTTCGTGACGGTGGTTACACTACATCACTGGTAGGGAACCTGTGCCTGTGCCTCATCAGGCACATTCGTTGTCATTCAACATAGATGATGCATGTTTTCTGAGAAATCTCAGCTACAAAAGAGAAGACATTTTTTGCCCTAGGTCAAAGATTTAAAGTGAACAGGAGTGTTCATCTTACTTACTATAAGATTTTTAGCATTATTAGTGTAACAGTGTTCTTGTCATGACAGTGGCAAGAGTCTGTCTTTTTAGCCTCATCGCTAATGCGGCGGTGTACGCCAGTTACCCAGCGGCTCACCCTCCTTTCATCCAACCTTATAGAGCAGGACCAGTACAACAGTGAACCTAACGCTGAACTGTTATTAAATCACCCTTCAGTTGGTTCTATTTCTGGTAAATACACACACGTACACAGAGAAAATAAATAAGCTTAAGTGGCTGCTAAAGGTTTCAGACCCCTGCACTACATCACGTTTGCATTACAAATGACCGAAGTGTCTTTAGTACTAGTATTTACTAATGCAGGGGTTCTCAACTGGTCTCACCCTGGGACCCACATTTTGCCACGGTCATTAAATCGCGACGCAATTTTTTTTTAGAGTTCAACCAACCAAATTTTGTTTTTCAAAAATAGCTGTTGAAAAAACACATATAATCTTTATTAAAAACACAAATCTATACATTTTCCTGTGCAACATGCATTTCACAGCATGCCTGTCAAAAGAAAAGTTTCTTTAAAAATAAAAGGCATATTGAGTATTTATTTATTTTTGACTCGCTGTCCGCAACCCACCCAGTACAGGTCGGCGACCCACTTTTGGGTCCTGACCCACCAGTTGAGAAGTACTGTACTAATGTATAGTTGTTCTCTTCAGATGGGAACCTTCCCTGCAGCCTTTAAAACAGCGGTGGCGAGGCCCCTTCAGAAGATGAACAACTTAGATTTTAATGATTTGAACAATTATCAATATCCAACTTACCAGTTTGAAAAATTTGTTTTTATTCAATTGAATGACTTTTTTAGCTAATTTTAATATTTTTGAAAAGTACCAGTCTGGTTTTAGAGTGAACCACAGAACAGAGACTGCCCTCCTCAATATTTTAAATGACATTAGGTATAACCTGGACACAAAAAGACAGACAGTGCTGGTTCTACTGGACCTCGGCTCAGTGCCGCTTTTGATACCGTAGACAAGGGGTTCTCAACTGGTTTCACCCTGGGACCCACATTTTGCCAAGGGCATTAATTCGCGACCCACTTTTTTTTTTTTTTTTTTTTAATTCTTCAGGCCAAGTTTTGTTTTTCAAAAATAGCTGTTGAAAACACACACATACATAATCTTTTTAAAAACATAAACATGTATTTTCATGTGCAACATGCATTTCACAGCATGCCTGTCAAAAAAAAGTTTTTTCAAAATAAAAGATAAGTCCAACATGAGAGACATTATTTTTTTATTTATTTTTGACCAGCTGTCCGGACCCACCTAGTAATGGTCCGCGACCCACTTTTGGGTCCCAACCCACCAGTTGAGAATAACTGCCATAGACCACACCATTCTTTTAAACAGAGTAAAGCACCTGGTGGGCCTTTCTGGTGCTGTTTCACAAATGGTTTTCATTCTTCCTCACAGACTGGACTTTTATGGTCAGCTTGGATATTTTCTCCTCTAGGGTCCATAAAATAACATGTGGTGTGCCTCAGGGATCAATTTCAGGCCCTGTTTTATTTCATCTGTATATACTCCCCCTTAGTGATGTCATCAGGAGACACCAGTCCAATGGATGCTCTTTTTACCTGTAATTTAGATATCAAATCATTGATGGCAGAAAACTTTCTCCAGCTCAATCAGGACAAAACTGAAGTTTTAGTTCAATCAATCAATCTTTAATCAATCTTTTATTTGTATAGCGCCAAATCATAACCAATGGTATCTCAAGACACTTTACAGTAGAGCAGTCTTAAGGACGGACTCTTCATTTTATGGATACACACGTGCATATATACGTACTGTATATACACATACATATGTATCCCACACCCAACATGAATTCATAGTTCTTGGTCCTGAGGCCCAGAGAGAGAAACTTTTACCTAAACTTCAAACAGCATCTTTGATATATATCATAGTTTGAAGAACACAGCCAGAGTCCGCCCCATTCTCTCTCAGGCCAACACGGAGACGCTAATGCATGCTTTTATCACTAGTCGGATTGACTACTGTAATGTCCTGCTTTCTGGTCTTCCCAAAAAGACTTTTTCATGTTTACAAATATTACAGAATTCAGCAGCACGTGTCCTGTTGAAGACCAGGAGGCAGGAACACATTACACAAATTTTAAAATCACTGCCATTGGCTCCCCGTGTGTTTCAGGATTGATTTTAAGGTTCTCTTACTGGTTTTTAAGTGTCTTAATGGTCTTAAGGCCTTCTTACCTTTCAGAACTACTTTTAACCTATGAACCTTCCCAGGCCCTGAGGTCCTCCGACACTGGCCTCTTAGTAATCCCTACAGTCAGAACATGCACACACGGTGAGGCATTTTCCAGTTTTACGGCCCCCGTCTGTGGAACAGTCTGCCGGAACACCTCAGGGTTGCTGATTGTTATCTTTCATGTTTTTATTGTTCTCTTTTGTTGTTTTAATAGTTTTAGAATTGTTTTTTCATGTTGTTTTTATAGTTTTAGGATTGTTCTTTTATGTTGTTTTTATAGTTTTAGAATTGTTCTTTTATGTTGTTTTTATAGTTTTAGAATTGTTCTTATATGTTGTTTTTATAGTTTTAGGATTGTTTTTTTTATGTGATTTTTATAGTTTTTAGGTTCATCTTTTAGGATTACTATCCCAGTGTTTAATCGGAGGGGGCCCTGGTTTGTGATAACCGTAACATTACAAAATGTTGTTGTGTTTCAATCAAACAAAAACAAAAAAAACACTGCAAACCACTCCACAGAAAGGAGGAATACCATAAAAAACCATCACGAAACATTCCCTGTTTCTACATAATCTAGCTAATAATCACTAGTTAATATGGAATCCCTCTCAGTCTATCTAAAACTTAGAACTCATCATACATGTGAAAAAAAATCCATCTAACCAAAGTGCACCAATGTTTTTACAATCGGTATTAGCTTTTGCATTAAACAAAAAAAAAACATCAAGACAACAACCATATGCACATCCATATCTAACTATACTACAGTCTACTAATCTTGCCCCACAGTTCTTATTAAATTTTGTAGCAAGATCTCAGAAACTGGCTGAGCTGCTAATCTAGAGAGATCAATTTGTCTAAAATGGCAAATACCTAAAAAGTGTGGTATCGGGGTATCACCAGCTTCACAAAAACAACACAGCTCAACCAAATGTTGCTATGAAAAATGGTTGGCATTTTCTCTTTCTGACAGGTCACCCATGTCTCTGCTGTGGTTCTCTTATAACCACCTCTTTCCGTCCTCTCTTCCCCCTGATTCCAGCAGCCGTTCCTGGAGGTGAAAGTACTTGAGACAACCAAACGTTCTCGGAGAAACCTCGGACTGGACTGCGACGAGCACTCCACTGAGTCCCGCTGCTGTCGCTACCCTCTGACTGTGGACTTCGAGGCTTTTGGCTGGGACTGGATCATCGCACCAAAACGCTACAAAGCCAACTACTGCTCTGGCCAGTGCGAGTACATGTTCATGCAGAAGTACCCGCACACCCACCTGGTGCAGCAAGCCAACCCTCGAGGCTCTGCCGGGCCTTGCTGTACCCCAACCAAGATGTCGCCAATTAATATGCTCTACTTCAATGACAAGCAGCAGATCATCCATGGAAAAATTCCAGGGATGGTGGTGGACCGATGTGGCTGCTCTTAG